>NC_045545.1:100131595-100236595 GCF_009769535.1 Thamnophis elegans | reverse complement strand
CTCGGCCATTGCATCCCACAGCTGGAGAAATTTTGGGGGTTCCTAACCTCAATTAGTTTTTGTGGCTTTGTGTCTTGATCTGTGGTTAGTTTGTGTGTGGTGTGAACACAGAAAAACAGGTTGATTCACTATCCGGTTTGAGGGAGGTGTGAGACTCCAGGCACTGGCTATGAAAGGGGGGGCCTTAAGCTGGGAAAATAAGTTGGCAGCTTCTCTCTGGAGAGGGGGAGACACGCCAGGAGGCCCCCCTCCCCCGTGTCTGTGCCGGCTCCTTGGGTCGGTAGGACTGGCACACATTCCCCTGTATGCCTGGCAAGGAGCAAGGAGAGCAGCCAGGTGGGCACCCAGCAAGGTGTGCCAGGTCTGTGGCCGATGGGGGCATTTATTTATTTATCCATCGGTTCAGTTTCTTCAGATGCACGGAGGCCCCCATGAAGGTGCCTGACAAATTCCGTCCTTTAATGGTGAAGAGACTCCCAGGAAAGACACAGAGAGCATCTGGGAGCACCGTCTCCTTCGGACAATCGTTTATTCCAGAATCCCCCCCCCCTTTGGAAGGCGCCTGGAGGCTTCCTGCGCCTGGTCTCATCCTCTCTTCCAATTCAGCGCAAAGCAGGTGGAGTTTCCATCCTCAGGGAGACCCTGGAAAGGGAAGGAGGCCTCAGGAACCGTCTTCCTTGGGCGGCTGCAGGAGGGGGGCTCCCCGGCCCTCCCTCCCTCCCTCCCCAGCCTTTGGAGAGCCCCCCCTTCTTGCCAGGCTGAGAACCCGAGAGAGACCCCCCTCCCCTGCAGTGCTTTGCTCCAGCCTCTGCCTTCGTGACCCCCCAGTCAGTCTAGGTGCCCATATATCAGAGTATGAATGAGTTTTCATAGACTGGAATAGGCATGGTAACCGGTAGTGGAATTCAGGTCTGGATCGCAGAAGCTGCAGCAATGCAGGCCTGCCACGCTCCCTCACCTCTGCCATTTTGGATTTTTGTGACTGCGCGTGCACAGTTCACTGTATATTGTTCTGTGCTTGCATAAAGAAGAATTTACATTGACCAGCGCAGGCGTGAGTGAAGGAAGCTCCAAGGACCTTGGGGTACTCATCTCAAGTGATCTACCGTATTTTTTGGAGTATAAGACGCACCTTTTTGCCTCAAAAAGGAGGCTGAAAATCTGGGTGTGTCTTATACACTGAATGCAGCATTTTTTGCCTCCTGAAACCAATATATTTACATAATTAATTTTATTCCTATTTTGCAGCCATTTGTAGCCCATTCCTAAGAGGTCTTTAAGGGGAGTGCATATGCCTATCATCCCTGTCCTAATGTTCCCTTGTATTCATATTTATTTCATGTATTCATAATCATGTTTATATTTATATCTGTTATGTACCGTAATTCATGTTTGATGAAATAAACAAAATAAATTGTATGCTGAATTCTGCTGCTTGATATTGCATATAAAGAGGTTTCTTATATATAATTGAATCCTGCTGAAGTTCATTTAATTCTCTGCTGGTTGGATGTGCTGCACAAAATCTGACTCTATATTTGGCCATAGTCCAGCCCCCTTTCCTGGGGGACAGGGCTCTTCTCTTCTGGGGTGGGCTTAAGGGCGAGGGGAGCCCACCTAGCCTGAGGGTGGAGCAGTGGGGGGGGGTCCTTTCCCCCTTCCTCTTCTTTCCACCCAGCCCTCAAGGCGTGAATGCAGGACCTTCTGCTCCTTCCCACGTGGCTTCCTCACCCTTCGGCCTCCCCCTCCCCCACACACCCACCTTTATGGCGGCAGACCACCTGGCAGGTCCACTTGTTGATGAAGTTGTTGCGGTTCCCCCCGCAGCCCCCGAAAGCGAACGTCTTGCATTCTCCGGTCTTCGGGTCGTAAAACCAGCGGTAGGTTTTCTTGTTGCAAGACCCCTCCTCAGGGGGCTCCTGGCAGTAGCCTGCAGGGCAGAAGGAGGGGATGGAGGTTGGCAACAGGCGGGCAGCTCTATAGGTGGTTTAAAAGGGGGGGGGGAGGGAGGAAGACCTGGGAGTGGGGGGGAGGGAGGAATAAGAGACAGAGGACTCTCTCTGGCCTCCCCTTCCCCCAAAGCCCTCCCCCCTTCCTGGATTTGGGCATTTTGGGCTTCCATTCAGGCAGGCCCCCCTGGAAGTGGGGGGAGCCACGCAGGAGCTCCTGCTGTGCAGGGCAAGGGAGGAGAAGTGGGGGGACGCCCACCCCTCCCTTCCAGATGGTTTTAGGGGTAGATGTGTAGAAACAGAGCAAATCTGTCATTCCGGACTCTTGCCCCCCACTCCCAGTGTTCCCTGCCTGCCCGTCTGCCTCAGGGGACCCCCTGCCCTTCGGCCCACCCCCTCTTGAAAGGAAGCCTCAGACTCTGCTGCTGGAAAAGCAGGGCCCTGGGTTCAGGCCAATGGCCGGTGAAGCCCCATGAAGGCCCCCCTGGCTTGAGTCCCAGTCTCTCCAGGACCCCAGCCCCCCCCTCCCCCAGGAGGGCTGCCCCGGTGGGTGAGGAAAAAAAAAGGGGGGGAGGAGGCGCAGGAAAGAGGGAAGCCTCCCCCCACCCTCTCCTGGCTTCGGAGATCAGCTGCACCAAAGGAGAAGCAAGGAAGGGGGGCTGCGTCATGCAAGAGCAGCCCCCCCCAAAAAAAGTCTAGAAGAGGGATGCAGCTGGCTTGGGCCTTTTCCCACCAGGGCTCAGGAGACCCCTCCTCCCTAAGACCCCTGCTGCTTCTCATCCTGCCCCCCCCATGGCCCCTCCCTGTCCAGCAGCCGGGCTCACCAGCCTCTTCGCAGAATTCCTGGCATCCCGTCAGGGACTCGTAGCTGTTCCTGTTGGTGCCACAGCCAAAGTCGGTGTAACGCTCGCAACTCTTGGTGGTGACGTTGTAGAAGAAACCTTCTCTGGGGACCCTGCACGAGGGAAGATATTTGGGGACGCTGCTGCAGTCTATTTCGGCTGGAAAGAGAGAAGATTCAGGAAACTCCAAACTTGGCTCAGTTGTTGTTGCTCTGGGGTGTGGGTGTGGGGATAGAGCAGCCCCCGAATAGAGGCTGGGGGTTTCTGGGAGTTGGACAAAGTTGCCCAGCTTGGAGACCCCCACCCTAATAGAATTGGCATCCGGAGCCTTGGGGGCTTCACAAGCGTCTCTTGACACAGGGAGGATCCTTCTGGCTCCTGGGCTAAAATTTATATTTTATATTTCAGCTGAATCTCATTGAGCCTGAAGCCCTGGAGCAGTGGGAAACGTCACACCAGAATGCTGGTGCTGCACCCCATAGAATCCATGGGCTGGAAGGGACCTCAGAGGTCTTCTAGTCCAACCCCCTGCTCAGGCAGGAGACCCCAGACCATTAAACCAGTCCAATCTCTTTTTCAAAACCTCCAGTGGTGGAGCATTCACAACTTCTGGAGGCAACTTCTGTTCCACTGATTAATTGTTCTAAGTGTCAGGAAGTTTCTCCTTAGTTCTAAGTTGCTTCTCTCTTTGATTAGTTTCCACCCATTGCTTTTTGCTCTGTCTTCTGGTGTTTTGGAGGATAATTCATCCCCTCTGCTTTGTGGCAGCCCCTCAATTGTCTTCAGTACATAACTGTCATCCCCCCCCCCCACCTGATCACTCAGAACTGAAAAAAAACACACCAATGTATAGATTGGAGCTTCAATTCCAATGAGATTCAACTGAGTCTCCAAACTGAATCAGGTTTCTAAATACAACTTCCAACCCAAATATATTAATCTTTGATTCGGAGACTTGGTGGTTCAGTCCATGCACAGGAAGAGCGGTTAGAACTCAAAGTGGTTTTCTAAGTCAGCCCACACAACATCTTACTGGACCACCTGAAGGAAACGGGCGGGTGGTCAGATCTGGCCTGATTGGCTCCTCCTGAGTTGCATGGAGGGGGGGGGGAGACAGAACAGGGACAGAAGTTGGGGAAAGTTTTCCCCGCATTGTAACAGCTGGTTTGACCTGGACACCATCCAGAAGCTGTGAGCGAGTCTCCTTCTATGGCAGTGTCTGAACGGAGTTGGGGGGGGGGGAGGAGCATCTGTCAGAGAGCCTCCTGCACTCCCTAGAGGGTGGACTAGATCAGTGTTTCTCAACCTTGGCAAGTTGAAGATGTCCGGACTTCAACTCCCAGAATTCCCCAGCCAGCGAATGCTGGCTGGGGAATTCTGGGAGTTGAAGTCCGGACATCTTCAACTTGCCAAGGTTGAGAAACACTGGACTAGATGACCTCACAGAGGATACAAACTCTTACCTTCTCTAATTCTATCAATATTTGTATCAAGCCTAGTAACACCCCGCTCTGTTCCTGGATGTTAATGTTATTAATAAAACTGTGTTATTATACTGTAGCGTAATTATTTTTCACTTGGTTTTATAACCTATACATCACCCTATAGAGGTGATGGGCAGCATAGACATTTAATCAACCAATCAACCAATCGATTGGTCAATACAACCTTAAAATAACCCGCGGGCGGGCGGGCGGCTGCGACCCCCTTTGGCAGCGTTTGCCCGGGGAGGGGAAAGGAAGGGGAGGCGGGGACCCTCCGTTCATCGAAGTTTTCTTCTGCACCGGACCGGTCTCTCTCGCCGGGATTTTGCCCGAGGAGCTGACTCCGGACCTTCCCCCTCCGCTCGCCCCTTCGAGAGGAATTCCCAACAGCCGTCCGGACTGCGCTGACTCCGGGGTGAGTGGCGTCCTTGGGAAGCCGGGGCCCCCTTCCCGAAGCGCGCCGAGACGAGACCGGGACCCCCGAAATAGAGCCTCACTAGCCCCCGTCTCCCCCTTCTCCCGTCAAGGCATCCGCGAAGGACGGAGGGCCGCTGTTCGCGGGTCCGGGTTCAGACGGTGCGGGGGCAATCGGGCTCCGAGCAAGAGAACCCCCCCCTGGCCGAGCCATCCCATCGCCCCCCGCCCCGCACACCATTCCCCTGGCGCTCGCCCCACTCACAGATGCTGGTGGGGAAGGAGAGCAGGGGTCTCCACAGGGCAAAGGCGACCCCCAAGAAGAGGAGGAGGAGAGGGCTGCGACCGGACATCATGGCGATGGCTGGGCGACTGATCAGCCCCCCCCCCATTCCCTCCCCTCCGGAGGGCCGGGCTGGGAACCCCCCTCGCCCCGCCCCGCCCGCTCCTCGCCTCCCGATGCTTCCTGCGGGGAAGGTTTCGGCGGCCGGGGGTCCGGCGGGGAAACGTCAGCGGGGGCCGGTCGGAGGGGCAGGGAGGGCGAGGGGGGTTCCCAAAGGGAGGATTAGAACTCCCATCTCCTGGCCAGTTTTCATGGCTAAGGAGAGACCCTGTCACTCTTGTAGCCAATCATTTTTATATATCCAGGTCCATATCTAGTTTTCCCTCTCACCTGGTGGCACCTGATCCCCTTCCATGACATCCACACTCTGCTTCGGGCTCTTATTGTCGGTTAAGTTTAAGGGTCCCCTATATTGTAATGTTTAGGTCCCTTTGGTTTTTCTAGTCCAGATTTCCAGTTTTTCATCTTATTATTTTTTGTTTAAATCAAAAGCGTTTTCATGTTCCAATTTTATCTGGACCCTTAGCCTTTTGCTCTTTATTTTGCATTCTTTACATTAAGCTTCTGATTAAAATGTTCCTTCGCTCAGGTTTGAAGGCATTTTCAAACTTCAAACGTCAAAGATTGCTAATAACTTCGAAGCAGCTAATGCAGTGTTTCTCATTCGCTGGCTGGGGAATTCCGGGAGTTGCAGTCCGGACATCTTCAAGTTGCCAAGGTTGAGAAACACTGAGCTAATGAGAAAAGATTAGAAAGGGACTTTTGGGAACCTCTGTCCTTTAAAAGCCTCTGCCCCAGATGTGTGCAAGATGTTTAATCCCCTGTGCTCAAAGCCTTGTTAAACCTCTGTCTGGTTATCTCCTTATGAGGAGCAGCTGTCCGGAGCACCTGTGGGCAACCTCCCGTCTTCCCCATCCTTCTCCTCCTCCTCAGAAGGAGCCTGATTCGAGTACCTGGATTTAGTGGGTGTGGAATTATTCTCTCCAACCAGGCCAGGCGGAAGAGTTTAGTTTTGTGCTTGGTCAACTCTACTGTTCCAGCCACAAATCCTGCTGTGTTCGAGCTCAGTTGCCGTGGTGTGCTCAATGAAATTGGTGGGCTGCATCTGCTCATAAAGGGGGGGGGGGCTGGGTGAACTTGACCGGAACAGTAGAGATGACCAAGCGTTCTTTTTTTATGTATCTTTTTTTTTATTTGGTTCAGGACAAAGTTAGAATAGGAAATGCAAAAAGGTCGCGTCAAACTCTGAACACCGGGGTTTGCCATAACAGGGCGGGATGGAGCCACTGCTGAGTGAGGGGGTGTGCCAGAACCATAGCGACAGAAGCCAGCAGAGCACCGGTTACGGGGGCTGCAGCATCGGCAGAGACAGAAACGGGACTCGGCTGCAAAGCGGGGAGGCGCGGCGAAGTGAGGGAAAGCCGCCGCCATCCCAAGCGATGATCAGCTGTTCTGCCCAACGGGCGGCTGTTCTGGGTCATGGACCGCCCGGGCGGAGCCCTGTCAGGCAGGCTGACACAAGACCGATGACGGGGGAGGGGGGGAGGGTAGCAAAGGAGGGGGGAGGGGTTGGCTCACGTACATAACGCATGTTGGGAGGCGGAAGCTCCCAGCGCTGACTTTGCATCGTGACAGGCGGCTGTTTTGCTGCTTCTAAAACTCATTGTTTTGTTTCCCTGAATAATTTTATTACGTTTTAATTACAAAAATAAACTTTCCATCATTCCTTAAGCCGTGTGTCGTCTGGGTACAAACTTCTCTGTGCAACCTCGTTCCTCTTTGGCCACATTTTTCACGTTCATATTAACATTATTTCCCTAAGTTTAGTATTATAGCGATAGCAGTTAGACTTATATACCGCTTCATAGGGCTTTCAGCCCTCTCTAAGCGGTTTACAGAGTCAGCATATCGCCCCCAACAACAATCCGGGTCCTCATTTTACCCACCTCGGAAGGATGGAAGGCCGAGTCAACCCTGAGCCGGTGAGATTTGAACAGCCGAACTGCAGAACTGCAGTCAGCTGAAGTAGCCTGCAGTGCTGCATTTAACCACTGCGCCACCTCGGCTCATGCTTATAATATATTAAGCATTTAAATGTTGTAAAACTCTCCATTTTTCTTCTTAACATCTTCTAATAATAATATCATATTAACATTAAACATCATTATTCTCATCACACACATTCTAAGAGTTTTCATCTCATTTATATCTCTTTTTTAGCTTTATTTCCAAACTCCTGTTTTATTCTCCAACCATTGGTAAAAATACATTGTTCTGACCCAGCGATGTAGATTGGGCGGGGCAGCAGTTTAACTCCATGCTTTTAGGAGGTTCTTTCAGACCAAGTTTATCATCAGGCATCCTTAACAGCAAAACTTACGGTTCAGTGTTAAGATACTTTCCGTGACTTTCCGTGATCTCTCCCATCACGTAGTGTAAAAAGTCTTTCTATTCCTTTGATGAGCGGTTGGCTGCCATCCCAGTTAACAAAGGGCGATTCAGAGAGGGACCAGTAATAAATCACTTTTCGTGAGTTGTCTTTAAGCATCTTTGGCAACCTCGCTGGTGGCAGATGCCATCTATAAAACATCTTATACAAATTCTCTTTATATGCAGTTGACATTGTTAATTTGTAATTCCTATTCCACAGTTTCTGCCATTTGTCCAATTCTATCATATAGCCAAAATTTTTCGCCTATCTCTCATTGTCTCTTTAACTTGATCTTCTTCCAATTTTATGCCCAATAAGTAATTATGCAGTTTCTTTATTAATCTTTCTTCTGTTCCTGTTAGAATTTTATCTAATTCCATTAATTCTTTGTAAAAGCCCTGTAATTTGGCATCTTTCTCATCTCTAGACTGTATCTGCACATCTTCTGGAACTCATTGTGTGCCAGAGTCCAGCTGAATGGAGCCCATTAGCCTACAAGCATGTGGCGTTTTCATGACAACTGGATTCGGTTCGGAGTTTGGACCTTTGAGAGAGGAAGTAAGTGCTCCACACCAAATCCTTCTGACTGCTTCTTTCTCTTCCCATGGTGTGGTGGGAGAACAGTGGAGAGAATGGCAGAGGCTGACGGCTCCAGCAGCAGATGTAGGGGCGTTGGTGGAACAAGTGGCAGAGGTGGTCCTTACACCAGAGCAAGGAGGGGAGGCATTGGCCTCTTCCTGGAGACACTGGGGGCCCAGTTTGAGGACGTGACCAGAGTACACCAGGCGGCTTCTTGTGCTACGATAACGAGGCCGCTCCGCAGGGGGCTACTTCTGGGACTTCCGCAGGGCTGCCGGCAAGGTGAGAGGATGGCCTGAGTACCTGCTGATTCATCATTTTAAGGTGGGCCTGGTCCGGCTTTTACAACAGGTGTGTACCTATTAGGGCCTACCACACCAGTTTGCTGCATGGTACCAGGTGGTTGTAGAACCAGACACTGAACTACGGGAGTGTCGGACTCAGGGGGAGTTTGTTGCTGGACCACGGGGAACATGGGGCAGGGGGAGGGGGGCTGATGCTGGACCATGGAGGACAGGAGAGCAACTGCCCATCGCCAGTAGAGTGGGGCCCTCACCTTCACCTGGTCTGTGGGGATGCTTCACCTTGCAGCGCCTCCCCGCTTTGCAGGCAAGCCCCATCGCTGCCTCCATCGACGCTACAGCCCTCCCTACAACCCCCATCACGGCTCCTCCTGGAGGGTATTAAAATGCCATTCGAGGTGTGGACAGACCGAAGAAGCCTCGCGGCATCCGGTCCCTGTTGGTCACCCAACCAGGTGTGCTTCATATTTCTGGTTTACTTTGAAGCACATCCCTGGGGGGAGGAACTTCCTGGCAGACGCGTTGTCTAGGATGCTGCAATACAACAGTTGCAGGGAGGGCCTAGTACAAGCCGTCATCCCCCCCCTCACCACAACGAGCTGCAGAACGTACCGGCCATAGACCGGTCGTAAGTGCAGATGAATCGACCCACCATTTGCAGCGTCGATGGAGACAGCGACGGGGCTCGGCTGCGAAGCGGGCAGGCTGACACAAGACCGATAATGGGGGGAGGCTAGCAAGAGGGGGGGGGCATACATAATGCGTGCTAGAAGGCCAAAGCTCCCAGCGCTGACTTTGCATCCTTACAGAGAGCTATTTTGCTGCTGCTAGAACTGATAGCGTGCCAGAGTCTGGCTGAAGAAAGGCTGTTAGCCTACAAGTGTGTGGCGTTTTCATGACAACTGGCTTTGGTCCGGAGCTTGGACCTGAGATTATGTCTCATTCCCACATGTTGGCAGCTTTAGAGGGTGGAAAGGGCACCATGGGGAGATGCTCTCTTCCGGAGAATAGATTGGGACAGGGAGAGCCGGGTCAAGCGCCCCCTGCAGGATGGCAACATGAGCGCCTGCTCGGGAAGCTCCCTTTGGTTCCTGGAGATTGTTTTCAACAGCAATGAATGAATGGGAGAATAATGGGAAGGGACCCTGGGGGTCTTCTATGACAGGGGAGGCCTTAAGCTGGGAAAATGGGGGGGTGGCTCCTGCCTCCCCTCCCCCATGTCTGTGCTGGCTCCTTGGCTGGGTCGGACTGGCGCACGCTCCCCCGTTTGCCTGGCAAGGAGGAAGGAGAGCAGCCAGGTGGGCACCCAGCAAGGTGTGCCAGGTCTGTGGCCAATGGGGGCATTTATTTATTTATCCATCGGTTCAATTTCTTCAGATGCACGGAGGCCCCCATGAAAGTGCCTGGCAGATCTGGCAAATTCCGTCCTTTAATGGTGAAGAGACTCCCAGGAAAGACACAGAGAGCATCTGGGAGCACCGTCTCCTTCGGACAATCGTTTATTCCAGAATCCCCCCCCCTTTGGAAGGCGCCTGGAGGCTTCCTGCGCCTGGTCTCATCCTCTCTTCCAATTCAGCGCAAAGCAGGTGGAGTTTCCATCCTCAGGGGAGACCCTGGAAAGGGAAGGAGGCCTCAGGAACCGTCTTCCTTGGGGGGCTGCAGGAGGGGGGGCTCCCCGGCCCTCCCTCCCTCCCTCCCCAGCCTTTGGAGAGCCCCCCCTTCTTGCCTGGCTGACCTGTCCCAGAACTAGAGACCCCTCCTCCCCCGCTGTGAGGGCCTGCTTTGCTCCAGCCTCCTGACCCCCCCTCTCAGTCTAGGCACCCTCATTTGGGGGACTCCAGCCCCCCTTCTCGTCTGGGACAGGCTTAAGGGTGAGGGTGGAGCAGGGGGCTCCTTTCCCCCTTCCTCTTCTTTCCCCACAGCCCACAAGGTGTGAATGCAGGAGCTTCTGCTCCTTCCCACGTGGCCCCCCCACCTTTCATCCCCCCCCCCCACCGTTGCAGCACTGCACACCCACCTCTATGACGGCACTTCAACCGGCACCCCCGACGTTTTTTGAAGTTGTTGGCGTTCCCCGCACAGCCCCCAAAGCTGAATGGTTTGCACCTTTGGATCTTCGGGTCATAAAACCAGCGTGGCAATTTTAAATCACAAGGCCCTTCTTCAGGGGGCAGCTGGCAGAGGTCTGTAGGGGGCAGAGAGGGAGAGAGGTGGGCAGTTCTATAAATGCATTAAAAGGGAGGGAGGGAGGGAGGGAGGATGGAAGGAAGACCTGGGAGTGGGAGGGAGGGAGGAATAAGAGACAGAGGGTAGGAGTAGGGGAGAGGTAAGGGAAGGAAGAAGGAGAGGAGGAAGGAAGGAAGTAGAGAAGGAAGGGAGGGAGAAAAGAAAAGAAAGAGAAAATAAGGTGGTGTCACAGCAGGTGCTAGGGATGGTAAACAAAGCAATCCAAACTATACCTTATAACCTCTTAAATGGAATAATAATAATATAAGAATGGCAAAGAAAAAGAATAACTATGTGAATGTATACCTATAACTGTAAGAGAATAAATGACAGTAAAAATATAAAGCACAATATAGGTAAATAATACTTGATCATAAGTAGCTAAGTATAAATAAATAAAGAAATGTACATAAAGATGCATAATGAATAAGGAGATTATGAATGAAAGACAGAAATGTATAGAAGGGAAAACACTAACTGCAAAGAAACCGATTCGGAACTGCGGTATGATATACGATGGAACTTATTGTTCCTATGTTGTTTTTAAGTCATGTGTTTGTTTCTGTTGATGTGCTTATGTGTTTAAACTAAAAATTTATAGTAATTGTAAAAAAAAAAAAAGGCAGGAGTTCCTGCTGTGCAGAGCATGAAGGGAGCAGAAGTGGGGAGACACTCACCTCTCCCTTCCACATGGCTTTAGGGTTAGGAAGGAAGGAAGGTGGGAAAGAGATGGAAGCGAGGGAGGAGGGGAGGGAGGAATGGAGGAAGGAAGGAATGAATTGGAGGAAGATCCTCCAATGACGGAGGGAGGGAGGGAGCAAGGAAGGAAAGAAAGAAAGAGAGGCAGAAAGGGAAGGAAGGATGATCCTGATGAGTGAGGGGAGAGGGGGAGGGAGGAAGGAATAAGGGACCCAGAAGTCTGCTCCCAGGGCAAACTGGAAATCAGGTCGGATCCTCAGAAGAGGCAGTGCACCAGTGAGAGTGACATGACATGATGGCATGGAATTTTTGGGGCTTCTCCGAATGGCCACGAGGAGGCCTGACTGGGCTTGCAGTCCCCAAAGATCTGGTGGGGCCCGGTGCCCTCAACCATGCCCAGCACCCCAGATGTGCCAGGAGCTCCCCATTGGCATGCCGGGTGCTCCCGGAGGGCCCCAGTGGCCTGACAAGTCCCAGCCATGGAATTGCTCACATTCCCACATCTCCCCCCCCCGTCCCCCCGAGAGGGTCTGGCTCTGGGTCTCACCTGTGACGGGCTTCATGCAGCGCAAGGTACAGCCGAAGGAACAGCACTTGTCCGCCCCTGGGCAGTTGCCGTCGTGCAAACAGTAGCTCATGCACGGCACCAAGGCGCCACGAGGGCTCGGTGGGCAAAAGCCGGGCTTTTCTGCAAAACAGAATCAGCGCATGGGCTCCGTGAAGCGCCACTCGTGCAGCTCCATCAGAGACAGTGTGTGTGTGTGTGTGTGTGTGGAGGGGAGGAAAGGTGCAGGAAAGAGGGGAGCCTCCCCCCACCCTTACCGGCCTGGGAGATCAGCTGCACCAAAGGAGAACCAAGCAGGGGGGGGGGGCTGCGTCCTGCAAGGGCAGAACACCCCCCCCCCCACCAAGGAGCTTAGCAGGAGAGGCAGGCAGCTGGGTTGGGCCTTTTCCCGCAGGGGCTCAGGGGGCCCACCCACCCAAAGACCCCTCCCTGCCCAACAGCCGGACTCACCACTTTGTCCGCAGTAGCGCTGGCATTCCTCGATGGTGTGGTAGCGGTTGGGATTCCCGGGGCACCCGTGGTAAACGAAAGGCTCACAGCTCTTGGAGGTGACGTTGTAGAAGAAGCGGCGCTTGGGCTCCCCGCATTGCTTGGAGTCGTTGGGGAAGGTGGTGCAGCTGCCCTCGACTGGCAAGAGAGGAGATCCGGGGAGCTCAAAATTTGGCTCAGGTGGAGGTGCTCTAGGGGTGGGGGTGGGGGAATAGAACAGCTTCCTAACACGGGGTCTACAACTTTGCCAACTTTAAGACTTGTGGACTTCAGCTCCTGGGGGGTTGGGACTTTAACTGGCTGGGGAATTCTGGGAGTTGAAGTCCATGGGTCTTAAAGAGACCTCCACCCTCATCAACTTACTTGAGAGACCGCCTGCTGCCAATTACCTCCCAAAGACCCATTAGATCCCACAGATTAGGCCTCCTCCGGATTCCATCTACTAGCCAATGTCATCTGGCTACTACCCAGAGGAGGGCCTTCTCTGTGGCTGCTCCGGCCCTCTGGAACGAACTCCCCACGGAGATTCGGACCCTCACCTCCCTCCAGGCTTTCAGTAAAGCCGTTAAAACCCGGCTGCGCCGGCAGGCCTGGGGTGACGAGTTCCCTTCCCCGCTCGAATTGTGTGACTGTTTTTTAAATTTTTCTCTGTATCTTGTTTGCTCTGTCCCTGTTTGTACTACCCCCCCCCCTTTTCTGGGTTTGTTAGCCGCCCTGAGTCCCTCCGGGAATAGGGCGGCATATAAATGCAATAAACCTTCAACCTTCAAATTTGCATCCAGAGCTGGGGGGCTTCGGGGGTGTCTCTTGACACCGGGAGGATCCCTCTAGATCAGGGGCATCAAACTTAAGGCCTGGGGGACGGATCTGGCCTGCGGAGTGCTTAGATCTGGCCCTCGGGGTCCCCCTTGAAACAGCGATGCGGCCTTCCCGAGCTCCGTTTTTGCTGGCAGAGGCTGCAGGAGGCCGTTGCAGCCGAAAACGGACCCCGGGAGCCCATTTTATCTGGCAGAGCACTCAGCCACCACAGGCGCTCCCCCAGCACGAATGCGGTCGAGCTGGGCTCCCTGAGGTCAGACACAACCTAATGCGGCCCTCAATGAAATTGAGTTTGACACCCTGCTCTGGATCCTGGGCTGGTTCTCTCCTTTGTTTTGCTTGCCTTCGTTCCATGGTTACATTTTAACTGAACCCCAGAGAGCCTGGAGCAACGGGAAACATCACACCAGAAGGCTGGTGCTGCACCCCATAGAACCCGTGGGCTGGAAGGGACCCCGGAGGTCTTCTAGTCCAACCTCTGCCCAGGCAGAAGACCCTAGACCATTCCAGAGAAATGTGGTCCAATCTCTTCTCCAACTTCTGAAGCAGCTCCTTCCGCTGGTGAATTGTTCTCAGGAAATTCCTCCTTAGTTCCAAGTTGCTTCTCTCCTTGATTGGTTCCCATCCATCGTGTTTTTTTTCCCTGCCTTCTGATGCTCTGGAGAATAATTCATCCCCTCTAATTTGTGGCAGCCCCTCAATTGTCATCCAGTACAAAACTGCCTTGTCCACCCTTGATCCTTTGATGGCTGGATCTACCTAGATCCCTTGATTGTTCCTCACACCTTTCAGTCTCCAGCTCTTTCGTCTCTTTGGGCTCAGAGGGACTCTGGGGAATTCCCCCCCCCCACTTTGCTTCCATTCTCCTGGCAGGAAAAGGGAGAAAGACCCCTTCGGGGAAACAATCCCCCCCATCTCAGTTTGTTTTGGAGGGGCTCTGAGGACGAGGTTTATGCCAGAAAACCTCAGTTTATGCTGTGATTCATTTAACAACGGTGGCGAGAAAGGTCATAAATGGGGCAATATTCATTTAAGAAATGTCTCACTTGGCAACATAAATGTTGATGTCCAGTTGTGGACATAAACTGAGGACTATCTGTATATATAAAAAAACGAAGGACTTGAGTTAGAAGTTTCAATTTAAATGAAATCCAATAGAGCCATCCAGCCGGATTTCACACTGAAGACTCTGGTCAGGAATCAGGTTTCTAAACCAGGATCAAAATCTCCAATCCAAATATATTTCTATTTGGTTTGGAGCCTTGATGGATCAGTGGAACAACTCCAGAAGTTGTGAATGCTCCAACACTGGAGGTTTTTAAGAACAGGTTGGACAACTATTTGTCTGAAGTGGTGTAGGGTTTCCTGCCTAGGCAGGGGGTTGGACTAGAAGACCTCCAAGGTCCCTTCCAACTCTGTTGTTCTATTCTATATCTCACTGGACCACCTGAATGAAATGGGTGAGGTGGTCAGCTCTGGCCCTGAGCTGCATATCCCTTAATGACCCATTCTTTGAAAGCCAGCCAAGGCCTGCTAGCCAGAGCAACCCAAGGAATTCCAAGGAGCAATTTCACTTGGCTGCAAATTCTTTCCACACGCGTCACAAGGCAAGCAACAACAGCGCATCTGTGCGGGAAGGCTGGATGGAAAGATGGCTATCAGGTGAAACCAAGAGAGACAGAGGAAGCAAAGTCCATTGTGGGAGAGTAAAAACACAGACGTCAGGAATAGGAGGGCGGTGGGGAGAACTCCTTCTGAGGAGCATCGCAGGGGAGTGGGTGGGAGGGGGGGGGATCTCTGGACTGCAAGCCGAACTCCAGCCAGCCACAAGTGAGACAATCCAAGCCAACCCCAGTCTGGGAAGTCCAGACTTTGGCTGGAAAGAAGAAAGGATTCTTTCAGGTCACACCTAGGATGCCTCACTCAATTCTGTGGCTCGAATTTGAGGAAGGACTTTGGCCACCAGGAGGGACGGAGAAATGTTGGTGCCTGGAGTTGGTCAGCATTCAAAGAAGGAGATGTTGGGAGGCAGAAGGGAAGGGGAGAAGGGAAGAAAGTGGGGAAGGGGTGATGGGAAGGGAAAGGAAGAGGGGAGGAGAGGAGGGGAGGAGAGGAGAGAAGAAGAGGAGAGAAGAAGATGAGAAGTGAAGAAGAGGGGAAGAGGAGAGGAGAGAAGAAGAGGAGAGAAGAGGGGATGAGAAGTGAAGAAGTGAAGAAGAAGGGAAGAGAAGAGGAGAGGAGAGGAGAGGGCAGTGGGAGAGCCAGGGAGTAGCCGCTCTCTTCCAGCCTCTGAATAGCCGTGTCATGTGGAAGGATTGTTCCAAAGACAGAACAACAAACAAAGGTTCAGCGATAAGGAAGGAGATAAAAGTTAGGGAAAACTTTGAGCATCTGTAGCAGCTGTTTGACTTGGAGCCCCTGGAGAAGAAGTCAGCTCTCCTTTCTGGGCGTGTTTGAAGGGGGGGGGGAGGAAATATCTGTCAGGGAGCCTCCTGCACAAAGGGTGGACTAGATGACCTTCCAGGGCCTACAAACTCTTACCTTCCCTGATTCTATCAATATTTATATCAAGCCTAGTAACTCTCTGCTCTGTTCCTGGGTGTTAATGTTATTATAATGTTATTAATACTAATATCCTTAATTACCGGTATGTTATTAGTATCATTATAATGTAATTAGTTGGCTTTTGTAATCTGTAAGCCTCCCCGAGTGACCCTGGAGGGGGGATGGGCGGCACAGAAATCAATCAATCAATATAAGCTTCAAATAACCCGGGGGGGGGCGGGGGGGGCTGCGGTCCTCTTCGGCAGCGTTTGCCCGGGGAGGGGCGTGGGGAGGCGGGGACCGGAGCCTCGTTCATCGAGGTTTTCTTCCCCTCCGGGATTTTGCCCGCGGAGCTGATTCCGGCGCCGGAACCGGCCGAGGCTCTTCTCCGAGCCAGGAGCCTGACGGGGTGACTCGCCGGTGGGAGCGAAGCGGCGTGATTCATCGGCCTCGCCCAACCCTCGCGCCTCGGAGTTACGCACAGCGAGCAAACGCAAACCTCAGGGGAACGGAAGTGCGTGCAGGGCTCCACCGGGGCCTCGTCCGTGGCCCCCGAGCCCCGCCGGGCTGAGCCGGACCTCCCCCCCCCGCTCGCCCCTTCCCACCACCCGCTTCCGTCGGGTCCCGACTCCCGCGCCGCCTGCCTCCCAACGGCCGTCCGGAGTGCGCTGGCTCCGAGGTGGGCGGCGTCCTTGGGAAGCCGGCACCCCTGGCCGAAGCCCCAAGGGCGCCGAGCCGAGCCCGGGACCCCGAAAGAAAGCCCGGCCCGCAGAGTCCCGCTCGCCGCCCTCTCCCCCTTCTCCCGTCTAGGGCTCCGCGACGGTCGAAGGACCGCTATTCCCCCGTTCAGGGAAGCGCGGAGAGCAGGACGGAGGGTTTCGGGGGGCGCTCAGCTGTGCGGAATGGGGGGGGCGTTCGGGGCGCCTGGCCGAGGCTCCAGCTGGAGGGGCTTCAGACGGGGCGGGGGCTTTCGGGCTCCGAGCAGCAGAAACCCCCTCTGGCCGAAGCCCCCCGCCGCCCACCCTCCCGTCCCACCCCGTCCCACCCCGTCCCTCCCCCAGCGCTCGCCCCACTCACAGAGGCTGCAGACGGAGAGCAGAGGCGCCCAGAGGGCGAAGGCGGCCCAGAGGAGGAGGAGGAGGAGGGGGCTGCGACCGGACCTCATGGCGATGCTGGGCGACTGAGCCGCCGCCGACTCCTCTCCGGGACAAAAAGTGCGGCGTCCCCCCTTTCCTCCCCCCCGGAGGGCCGGGCTGGGAAACCCCCTCGCCCCGCCCCGCGCTTCCCGATGACTCCTGCGGGGAAGGTTCCGGCGCCCCGGGGTCCGGCGGGGAAACGTCAGCGGAGGCCGGGCGGAGGGGCGGGGAGGGCTGGGTGGCTTCCCGAAAGGGGCGCGGTGACCCCCCGATATCCCTCGACTCCCCACCTCACCCCGCGTAGGGCAGAAGGACCAGCCCCTCTCGGCCTCTAGGCGCGGGGGAGTCTCGCGTGGACCCGCTGACCCATTGCTGGCGGGGGATCCCCTTCCCCGCTTTGCAGAATCTCCAAGGCGGCTTTGGGGAGGGGTGTCGACTCGCCCCACGGGCTTCGAATGCCCTGGCCTGGAGGTTCTCCCTGGACGGCTCCTGGTCCGGAACGGTGCAGGGCAGGGAGTCTAACCGTGGGAACCTTGAAGGCCAAGTCTGGCAGTTAAAGTCCCGATTCCAAAGTATAGGATAGGCTCTCCGGCTTGAGCAGGGGGTTAGACTAGAAGACCTCGGAGGTTCCTTCAAGCCCTGTAATTTCTCTGCTGTTGCTCCTCAGTTCAGCTAATTGCAAGGCTTGGCTGGTCACAATGGAGCCCCCCCCCACCTGGGAATTTCTGCTGAGGGGGCCGGAGGGCAGCAGCAGCCCATGGAAGGGGTGGGGGGTGAGGGTCCGTCTGGAGGCTCCTGGGGACTTTTCCATGTTTGCTCCGCAGCTTTTCTCTTTTTCCCAGCCGAAAGCTAAGGAGGAGGATGGAGGAGGTGATAAAGAAGGAAGGGGTGGGAAGGGGCCCTACCTGTTGAACTGTCAGGCTGCCAGGCAGGTGTCCCCTCCTCCCCAAGCTCTCTGAGAGCCCCCCCTCCCCTCAAAGGGATTGCAGGGGCGTCATCCGAGGTGAGAGTCCGCTTGGGGGTTCCCAAATGCCAGACGGACGCAGGGAAGCCCCTGCAGCACCAGGCAAAATGGGGCTGGGGGCTGGGAGGAGGAGGAAGCAGGAGGAAGAATCAATGTTGTCCTCAACTTACAACTGTTCATTTAGTGACTGTTCGAAGTTGCAGCGGCCCTCAAAAAAGGGACTTTTGACCTATTCCGTTCCGTTCTATTCCAATTTCTCTTCTATTCTCCTCTGCTCCGATTCCCTTCCTCTTCCGTTCCGTTCTATTCCTACAACCATTACAGTATCTCCCTGGTCACGTGATCCCCTTTCCCCACCTTCGGATGAGCAAAGTCAACCAGGAAGCCAGATTCACTTTGCAGCCGTGTTAGCCACTTAATGACTGCATTGATTCACTTAACAACGGTGGCAAGGAGGGTCGTTCAAGTGGGACAAAACTCACTTTCCAACTGTCTCTCTTTACAACAGAAGCTCAATTGTGGCCAAATGTGCTCCAGGCTCTGAGGGGGGGGGGGGCTGCTACTTCCAGGAGAGGAGGAAGAGGAGGCTGAGATTCCCATTTGGCAGGATCCACGGGGGGGGGGGGGGAGCACTGGTCAGCCCCACCAGCAGCTGGACCCTGAGAGAGGCCTCTTTTTTGAGTTAAGGGCTGGACTAGAAGATCTCCAAGGTTGTAACGTTCCCGTGGTTCGCCCATGAGGCCAATGTTGAGAAAAGACAGGAGACAACCTTTCTCGGGATGGAGCGACCCAGATTGGGGTCTGAGAGCCCCTTTTATTGAGATAGGACAAAGGCAGGAGGAGCAATCAGCATGTGGTTAAAAACAGCCTGTAAAAGTACAATTTCTAATCTGCTCAGTCTATATATGGTCAAATCCTGGGCGTCATTGGTAGGGCACATCTCAGGATGTTATGTTATGAACTATCAGGATGTTATGGCGTTTTAGGAGTTTGTTTTCTCCTGTGTGGTTCAGTGTGGCTCTGCAACTATATTACAACACAAGGTCCCTTCCAACTCTGTTATTCTGCACTGAGAGGGCAGAAGGGAAGCCCCCCCCCCATCATCTCTTGGCTGCAGTCTCTCCTGCAAAGACCATTCCTTGGTGGCTCCGCTCCAGGGGGGCTGATCTGGTGGGGGCTGGTGTGCAAATGGCCATGAAGTGGATTTGCCTCCCAGCCAAGTGTGGAAGAAACCCCAAAGGAGAAGGACAGAAGAAGAGAAAGGGGGGATGGCCGGGCGGTGGGAGACGGGAGGAGGAGGCATGAGAATCTGCTTTGGGGAGACCCTCAAGTTGCTCTATTCCAGGAAGGGGCGCTGCTGCAGCTCTTAGCTGGATTCTGGAAAAGGGTTGAAGGTTCCCTGATGCCCCCCATGTTCTTTTCATCCCTGCACAATGTTTCCCCCTCGGCTGAGAGTCCCAGAGGTGCTTTTTCTTCAAGAGGCAACTGGACTTTCTGATTTTTCTTTGAAGACGTTTTGCTTCTCATCCCAGGAGCTTCCTCAGCTCTGGCTGGATGGAGGGGAATGGAAGGATTTAAATGCAACTGTCTGCCAGGAGTATCAATCCTTCCATTCCCCTCCATCCAGCCAGAGCTGAAGAAGCTTCTGGGATGAGAAGCAAAATGTCTTCAAAGAAAAAGCAGAAAGTCCAGGTGGCCTCTTGAAAAAAGCACCTTTGGGACAACCGGGACCTGGATGGCTGAGAAATCTCCATAGACCTTCTGTTGACAGATTAAGAGATTAATGGTTCACCGACAAATGTGCGCTCAACAAAACCGCGCCAACAAAACCGTGGTGAGAAAACTGCGAGTTCGAAATTGCGCCGACGAATGAGCGCAGAAGCGCGCTGACAAAAGCGCGCCTTCAATGAACAATTAATAACAATCAAATAACCCTAACCCTAAACCTAACCCTTACCTTAACTTAAATCGCGCTTTTGTGGGTGTGGTTTTGTGGGCGCGTTGTTGTGGGTGCATTTATGACATTGTGGTTTTCTCGTGGTTTCGTCAGTGTGCTTTTGTTGTGCGCACATTTGTCGGGTCATGGAGATTAATAACTTCCACTAACGTTGAGGAAGTTCCTGGTGATTTTGGAACAGGTGGCAGCGAAAGGAGATTTTGCATGGACTGCTCTAAGGACACAGGGGTGAAACACATACTTATCTATGCGCATAAGCAGCCTTCATGCATCTAATGTTTTTCCAGCCATTCTGTCCCCCCCCCCATCGCCCCCCTTGCTGCTTCCCTTTTATTTCTGTTCTGCTTAATTAAAGACAGAAAATCTCTCTGCTTTGGCTCATTGTCTCTCATTGACTGGACTCTAGACTATCAGAGAGTAGCAAAGCCTCTGTGTCCATCCCAGACTTACTCCGGAGTAAACCCTTTGTAGGGACTGAGTGTCAGGAATTTTTGTCTCAGAGAGAGGCTTCCCCTGCACATTCTCTCTGGAAAGCCACATTGGGGAACGATGCGCTGCATCTCAGCCCCTCTTCCTCTGACTTGCGGGGGGGGGGGATGGACACACAGGTGGGGAGGGGAACCCCCAAAGTGGCAGAAAAAGACAGCTGAGACCAAGATTGCAGCTGGAACCGATGCTTTATTGCAGAGAAAAAGGAATGAGCCCAGAGTGGGGTTTGGGGGAGGGTCTCCAGGGTGGTCCAGGGCAGAAGGAGGATCTTTGGGTCAAGTGGGAATAATAGTTCCAATTATGGTGGGTCTCCCTGTTGCTGATCCTGTAAAAACAAACATTCAGATGTGAGCTTTCTGCCCAGAAGGGCCTCCGGTGTTTCCCCTGCCTCATCTTACAACCATCTCAAAATCAGGAGGAATGGCCTGATTGGGAGAGAAGGGAAGCGATGGGCAGCCTCCCCCCATTGGAGTTCTGGGGCTCCATGACTGAGGGTTTCAAGCAGAATACAGGATTCAGAATAACACAGTTGGAAGGGACCTTAGAGGTCTTCTAGTCCTGCTCAAACAGGAGAACCTACACAATCTCACACAAATGGTTGTCCAATCTCTTCTTGAAAACTTTCAGTGGTGGAGCACCCAGGACGTCTGGTGGCCAGTTGTTCCACTGGTTAATTGTCCTCATTGTCATGAAATTCCTCCTTGGTTCAAGCTTGTTTCTCTACTCGATGAGTTTCCCTCCGTTGCTTCCTGTCTTGTTCCCAGGTGCTTTGGAGAATAGGTTTAACCCCTCCCCCCACCCTAATTGATGGGCAGATATCAGAGGAGGCAGGTAAGCTCCCCATTGGGAGAGCGAGTACATTGTGAGAGTTGTGTTGGAGAGCACACAAACCAGCATACAGAGACACTGCAGTTTAAGTAGGCTTTTACTTTCGTGGAAATAGAGGTATCAGAGTCCATCAAACAGTCCAAGCCATACACGGATAAGACAGTCAGTCATCAACGTCTTTCAGTTAAGGGATAATCCAAATAACATAGTCCATAATCATACAAACAGTCTGGTACTCAAAGTTTGCTAGCAGTTGCAAAACTTACAATAGCTCACGGCACTTTCTAACAGCCAGCTTCCAAAACACTCAGATCAGATCAGCCCAGCATCTAACAAACAGAGAGAGAGCTAACAGTCATTCTGGCTCCCTCTTATGGCCGATTGAGGAAACAGCAACCAATCACATTTTACAGTATGATTTAACGAAACAGGTATAGCATTGTTACATGATTTATATATTGCCAACCCAACTGTTAGATTATATTCCTAACATTCCTCCTTGGTTCCAGCTTGTTTCTTTACTCAATGAGTTTCCCTCCGTTGCTTCTTGTCTTGTTCCCAGGTGCTTTGGAGAATAGGTTCAGCCCCTCCCCCCCACCCTAATTGATGGGCAGTTATCAGAGGAGGCATTTCACCTCATTGTACACTGGTCCAGAGGCAACGGGAGGGGGACGGGGAGAGACATTCTTATGGCTTCCACAGAGTGGAGGTGGGTAGCTATGCGGAGGAAGGGCCCCACCACTCCACACCACATTCTGCTTGGGCATCAGGGCAACTTCCCTTTTTTTTACATCCGCTCTCCCTTTGATGGAGAGAAGGAGAACCTGAAAGGCCACAGAGTGGGTCATGTGCCCAGAGCATGTCGAAGCCTTCGGAGGCATCACGCAGCCCTTCCTTTGCGCTAAGCAAATGGTACGAGGAAAAATGTAGGGAACTTGCTTTAGTTGGGTTCCATGCGCTGCTGCAGGCGAGCATAATTGCAATCCTTCCGCCTCCCAGGACACGGCCAGTCACTTTCACACATCACAGAGCAAATAGTGCTAATATATGGAGGGAGCTTTCCTGCAGAATAGAAGATCTGGAGGGGGAGGGGTTCTCCTGGAGTTGGACCCCCAGAGCAAACGAGATCCCACTTCTGGGCCTTTCAGCAGCCAAATGCTCTCTGTGCGTCCAGCTAGAACTGCATCCCCCTCCCCCCAAACCATGGCCATTTCCTTCTGGGCTTAGGGCTCTGGGTTCGACTTCTCTCGCTTGGGGGTGGAAATGTGGAGGGATATATTTATGTATATATGGTATGTACATGTGGGTGTTATGTCTGTGTTTGGGTATATGTATATACCTCAAGGCGCTTTGTGCTTTGCTGAGTGTGCCCTGCCCGTGCAAAGGGCCAGGGGCAGCATGGCATCCTCCGAACCAAACTGCTTTTGCCCCTCCTCCGATCCTTGCCACAGGTGACTGTTACTTATAATCCTATGAGGCTGCCCCCACCTGTTCTGTTGAGCAGAGATGGGGGTGTGGGACCCCCAGAACCCAAGCGGGAGGCAGAGCAGGGTGGGCTTCATGGCAGAGGCTGCAGTGACTAAAGAGGCAGCCGAGAGACACGCGGTGTATGTTGCCCTGGGTGTGGCCCGATGCCCACTCAGGTGCCCTCTCCCGGCAGGTGATTCTGGGGAGGGGAAGGATTGCCGGGAGACCCTAACTGCTGCCCTGAAATGGCCTCAGGGCGAAAGTTAGGAGGACAGAGTCAGGAAGGGCTGCAGGATTCATGTTGCTCTCCAGGACTGCCAACTCAAGGGACGGGATGAAAGCGGATGGAACTGGCCACCAGGATGAGCCCCAGTTTCACCAGTGAGCAGTGTAGCTACCGTATTTTTCAGATTATAAGATGCACCTTTCCCCCCCCTAAAAGAGCATGGAAATGTCGGTGCGTCTTATACACTGGTGTGTCTTATAGCCCAGAAAATATGGTATTTTACTACCAACACAATATCTTTAGCTCAGGGTTACACTATGAGGTCCTTGGTGAGGTCTATGAGCTTGGTGGATCTCTTGCAATTCCATCACCCAGCTAGGGAACATTATCAGTGACAGAAGGTAGGGGGAGGAGGAGGAGGAGGAGGAGGAAGACAACTCCCAGGTCCTTGCTGCTCTCTGAGCTTGATGATTTTCTTACAGACATTTCATGTCCCAACTAGGTAACATCATCAGTGCTACAATGAAATGAGAATATAATAACAGAGTTGGAAGGGACCTTGGAGGTCTTCTAGTCCAACCCCCTGAGAGGTTGAGGTTTGCCCTCTGGTTATATATAAGTCGTTTTTGGCGATTCCTTGGTTAGGCTGTTTGATTCTTTGCCTAGTGTTGATCTGGATGTTAATCTCTGCTTATTTGGGTGCTGATTGCTGTGAGGGAAAAAGTTTTAGTTTTAAAGCTTTTGAGAGCCTCTTTCGAACACTATCTGGGTGTTATTTACCTGTTGACGGCTGATTTGTCTGGGTGCCAGCCAGGCTTCCAGGAATTCCCCAGCCTTTGGGGGCTTTTGGGGTGGTCACTCTTTCCCAGTTGAGATTCCGGTGAGGTCTTCCCTCAAGAGCCGAGGTGGCGCAGTGGTTAGAGTGCAGCACCGCAGGCTACTTCAGCTGACTGCAGTTCTGCAGTTCAGCGGTTCTAATCTCACCGGCTCAGGGTTGACTCAGCCTTCCATCCTTCCGAGGTGGGTAAAATGAGGACCCGGATTGTTGTTGGGGGTGATATGCTGACTCTGTAAACCGCTTGGAGAGGGCTGGAAGCCCTATGAAGCGGTATATAAGTCTAACTGCTATTGCTATTGCTATTGTTCCCACATGTTGTGCAACGGAGGAATTTTCCTCAAGGCTTCTGAGCGAGAGTTGGTGTTTTTATTTTTCTTTCTGTTCATGGGTTACTTTTTGTACTTAATCCTTGACTTCCCTCTCATTGCAAGGCATCAACAGGGAACCCTCCTTAACAGGAGGGATGCGGGAGATCCCTTGCAGGGTAGGGCTGAGGACTATGCTCAATTCTTGGCGGACAAAGTAGCTCGGTTCCGGTCGGACTTGGACTCCACCGCAGTAGATCCAGCCGAGACACAGGAGGACCACTTGGCAAATCATCTCTGGGTTGAGTTCCAGGATGTTGCCTCTGGGGATGTGGACAAGGCCATTCGAGCTGTAAGTGCCTCCACCTGTATTCTGGACCCGTGTCCCTCCTGGCTGGTTGCCAACAGCAGGGAGGTGACACATGGCTGGATCCAGGCGGTCGTGACCGCCTCCCTTCGGGAGGGGCACTTCCCCGCCGTACTTAAAACGGCGGTGGTGAGACCCCTCCTGAAGAAACCATCCTTGGATCCAGCCATTTTAAACAACTTTCGTCCTGTCTCCAACCTCCCCTTTATCGGGAAGGTTGTTGAGAAGGTGGTGGCCTTCCAGCTTCAACGGGCCTTGGAGGAAGCTAGTTATCTTGACCCCTTCCAGTCTGGCTTCAGACCTGGTTACAGCACAGAAACCGCTTTGGTCGCATTGACCGATGATCTCTGGAGGGCCAGAGATGGAGGCTATGCGTCCATCCTGGTTCTCCTTGACCTCTCAGCGGCTTTCGATACCATCGACCATGGTATCCTTCTGCGACGACTGCAGGAGGTGGGAGTGGGAGGCACTGTTTTGCAGTGGTTCTCCTCCTACCTCTCGGACAGGTCGCAGTCGGTGTTGGTCGGGGGGCAGAGATCGTCCCTGAGGCCCCTAACATGTGGGGTGCCGCAGGGTTCGGTCTTATCCCCCCTACTATTTAACATATACATGAAACCGCTGGGCGAGATCATTCGGAGGCACGGGATAAAATACCACCAATATGCGGACGATACGCAACTGTATCTGTCCGCCCCGTGCCAACTCAATGAAGCGGTGGACGTGATGAACCAGGGTCTTGAGGCCGTTAAGAACTGGATGAGCGCTAACAAACTGGTACTCAACCCGGACAAGACCGAGTGGCTGTTGTGCTTCCCTCCCAATAATTTGGCTAATGTACCAACACTTAGGCTGGGGGGTCAAATTTTACACCCCTCAGATAGGGTCCGCAACTTAGGAGTCCTCCTGGACCCACAGCTGACTTTTGACCACCAGCTGTCAGCTGTGACCAGGGGGGCATTTGCCCAGGTTCGCCTGGTCCGCCAGTTGCGGCCATACCTAGACCGGGAGGCTCTCACAACAGTCACTCGAGCCCTTGTGATCTCTAGGCTGGAATACTGCAATGGGCTCTACATGGGGTTGCCCTTGAAGTGCATCCGGCGACTACAGTTAGTCCAGAATGCAGCCGCGCGAGTGATAGTGGGCGCACCGTGGTTCGCCCACGTTACACCCGTCCTCCGCGAGCTGCACTGGCTACCTGTCGGTCTCCGGGTGCGCTTCAGGGTACTGATGACCACCTTTAAAGCACTCCATGGTAGTGGATCTGGGTACTTGAGAGACCGCCTTCTGCCGATTACCTCCCTTCGACCAATTAGATCGCACAGGCTGGGCCTCCTCCGAATTCCATCCGCCAGTCAGTGCCGACTGGCGACCACACGGAGGAGAGCCTTTTCTGTTGCAGCTCCGACCCTCTGGAACGATCTCCCCGTTGAGATCCGTACCCTCACCACCATCCAGACCTTCTGCACAGCCCTCAAGATCTGGCTCTCCCAGCAGGCCTGGGGATAGGTTCCCAATTCACCCGCCCGAGTGTTTGATTGCTGAACGAAAGTTGTGTTTTATTACTTTTCTTTGTTCACATTTTGTTTTGTTTTTTGATACTGCACCCCCCTCCCTTGTGATTGTAAGCCGCCCTGAGTCCCCTCAGGGAAAAGGGCGGCCTATAAATTTTAATAAATGAAATGAAATGAAATGAAATGAAAATCATCTTCTACATTCCAGGCTAATGACCGGTTGGGCCTTTAGATGTGGGCCCTCGTAACTGGTCAAGCAGGACCTTTGCAGAGAGCATCCTGAGGCCATGGGGAGGAGGGGAAAGGTGGACTTCTCCATCAGCCTTGGCCACCCTGTGTCCACTACAGCCCCCCCACCTCACAGGAAGGGTCTTGGGGTGACATATTTGGGCCAATCCGTCACTGAGACCAAAAGTCTGTAGAGATCCTCTCTCATCCAAGGTCCCCGGTTGTCCCAAAGGGGCTTTTTTTTTCCAAGAGGCAACTGGACTTCCTTGTTTTTCTTTGAAGACGTTTCCCTTCTCATCCAAGAAGCTTCTTCAGCTCTGACTAGGATGGTGAGGAACGGAAGGATTGATACTAACCGAGGCTTCCTGATACAGTAAAAAGCAGGCGCTTCGTCCCAAAACCCCTCTTTTTATTTCATCTCCCGTATTGAGTCCAAAACAGTTTGTAAAGAGTCCTACAGAAGTCTGCCAAAGTCTTTCAGGATAAGGCTGATAAGCGCCCACCTTTATCTCCCTTGAAACACTGCCGAAGACTTAATTGGCAGTTAGCTTTGCAAGGCCACACGGAGCACAGAGTCAGAACGGAGCTTCAGAAGGTAAACTGACCAGCACGAACCAATGTTGCTTCCTGCAAAGGTTCATGTGCCTTTGCTCCTCCTTTGCGTCCTATGGGAGGGGCCAATCACCTCCAAGCCTTACTCCCGAGTCGTCCCTTCTGTCTTAGCTGTTCTTGCCTTCTGGCAGCTCTGCGCATGCGCGCACTGGGAACAGGGGGAGCCTGTTCCTCTGCCTCGTTGATGTCCGACTCTGGAGGCTCCGCAGGCAGCACATAACTCCCAGATGGCCCTGGCCCCCTCTCTGCCTCCGACGCAGAGCCCTCGTCCGAGCCTCCCCCAGACTCCAGGACTGGCCCATCGTCCTCCCCAACCTCCTCGCTTCCTGACTCTGCTGCCAGCTCTACAGGCTGCCGGCGGACCACAACAGATGACCATTTGCTTCCCTTTAGCACAGTGTTTCTCAACCTTGGCCACTTGAAGATGTCCGGACTTCAACTCCCAGAATTCCCCAGCCAGCTGGGGAATTCTGGGAGTTGAAGTCCGGACATCTTCAAGTGGCCAAGGTTGAGAAACACTGCTCTAAAGAGGGTCCTTGAAGCACCTGGAGGTTTATCTGTGTCCTCAGGGTCACCTGAGTGGCGCAAATGGTTCCTCTAGTCCTTCCATCGCCCCCCATTATCTTGTCAGAGCTGAAGAAGCTTCTTGGGGTGCAGCCCTTTCCTTGCCTGCATTGGGCCGAAGCTGCCAAGCTGTGAGTCACCCCTTGAGTCTGGGCTCCTGGGGTAAGGAACGGCCTCCAGCTGTCTGTCTGGTGGATGAGTCAATATTTGGTCAGCCTTCCTGAAGCAGCTGCCAACAGCTCTTCCTGAGACACGTATTGCGCCAGGCTAAGTAGGCATATCTAGGGACGGTTGGCCAACAGGGCGCGTCATCTCCTTTCCGTGACTCTGGCATGACGGATGGGGTCCCTGCCACTCTCAGGGCTTCTTCCAAGGGGGGAGGGGGTTCCCCAGGCCTCCCTTCTGACAAAGGGGGTCTGGAAATGTGAGGAAAGATCCATACAAGCCCTCCTTGCAGGCAGGGGGACAGAGAAATAGAATGACAGAGCTGGAAGGGACCCTGGAGGTCTTTTTTATTTTATTTTATCAATTTCATATATACATTGACAATTATATGATCTCATAACTGTTATTAATAATATGTATTTATAACAATGTTTTCCCTACAGTGGACAATATACTTGAAGATTGCTTTCTTACCATCCCCTAGATCCATCTTATCTTACAATGGTCCTACTTCTTCTTCCCTCCCTCCCTCTTTCCTTCCCTCGTTTCTTCTCTCCTACTCCCCTTCCTTCCCTCCCTCCTTCCCCTTCCCTCCTTCTCTCCCCTCCTTCCTTCCCTCCTTCCTTCCTTCCCTCCTTTCTTTTCTCCTTCTCTCCTTCCTTTCCCCCTTCCTTTCCTCCTTCCTTCCCCCCTTCCTTCTCTCCTACATTCGCTCCTTCCTTCCCTCCTTCCTTCCCTCCTTTCTTCCCTCCTTCCTTCCCTCCTTTCTTCTCTCCTTCCTTCCCTCCTTCCTTCCCTCCTTTCTTCTCTCCTTCTCTCCTTCCTTTCCCCCTTCCTTTCCTCCTTCCTTCCCCCCTTCCTTCTCTCCTACATTCCCTCCTTCCTTCCCTCCTTTCTTCTCTCCTTCCTTCCCTCCTTCCTTCCCTCCTTCCTTCCCTCCTTCCTTCCCCCCTTCCTTCTCTCCTACATTCCCTCCTTCCTTCCCTCCTTTCTTCTCTCCTTCCTTCCCTCCTTCCTTCCCTCCTTTCTTCTCTCCTTCTCTCCTTCCTTTCCCCCTTCCTTTCCTCCTTCCTTCCCCCCTTCCTTCTCTCCTACATTCCCTCCTTCCTTCCCTCCTTTCTTCTCTCCTTCCTTCCCTCCTTCCTTCCCTCCTTCCTTCCCTCCTTCCTTCCCCCCTTCCTTCTCTCCTACATTCCCTCCTTCCTTCCCTCCTTCCTTCCCTCCTTCCTTCCCCCCTTCCTTCTCTCCTACATTCCCTCCTTCCTTCCCTCCTTCCTTCTCTCCTTCCTGGAGGTCTTCTAGTCCAGCCCCCCTGCTGCTCAGGCAGAAGACCTTATACCAGTGGTCCCCAAACCTGGCATCCCTAAGACTTGTGGACTTGTAAACCGCTTAGAGAGGGCTGAAAGCCCCATGATTTTATTAATTTTTTAAGATTTTTTAAAGATTTTATTAATATTTAATAATTAACTCTCAAGTACTCAGATCCACTACCATGAAGGGCTTTATGAGTGATAGGAAGCACCTTGAAGCGCACCCGGAGATCAACAGGTAGCCAGTGCAGCTCGCGGAGGATAGGTGTTATGTGGGCGAACCGCGGTGCACCCACAATCACTCGCGCGGCCGCATTCTGGACTAGCTGAAGTCGCCGGATGCTCTTCAAGGGCAGCCCCATGTAGAGCACATTGCAGTATTCCAGCCTAGAGGTCACAAGGGCCTGAGTGACTGTTGTGAGGGCCTCCCGGTTCAGGTAGGGTCGCAACTGGCGTACCAGGCGAACCTGGGCAAATGCCCCCCTGGTCACAGCCGTCAGATGGTGGTCGAAAGTCAGCTGTGGATCCAGGAGGACTCCCAAGTTGCGAACCCTCTCTGAGGGGTATAAAATTTGACCCCCCAGCCTGAGCGATGGAACACTGATCGAATTATTGGGAGGGAAACACAACATCCACTCGGTCTTCTCCGGGTTGAGTACAAGTTTGTTAGCCCTCATCCAGTCCCTGACGGCCTCAAGACCCCGGTTCATCACGTCCACCGCTTCGGGTCACTATGAAGCGGTATATCTGCTATTGCTATTGCTCAGAGCCGAGGTGGCACAGTGGTGAAATGCAGCACTGCAGGCCACTTCAGCTGACTGTTATCTGCAGTTCAGCGGTTCTAATCTCACCGGCTCAAAGGTTGACTCGGCCTTCCATCCTTCCGAGGTGGGTGAAATGAGGACCCGGATTGTTGTTGGGGGCGATATGCTGACTCTGTAAACCGCTTAGAGAGGGCTGAAAGCCCTATGAAGCGGTATATAAGTCTAACTGCTATTGCTATTGACTGATATCTGCAGTTCAGCGGTTCAAATCTCACCGGCTCAGTGTTGACTCAGCCTTCCGTCCTTCCGAGGTGGGTAAAATGAGGACCCGGATTGTTGTTGGGGGAGATATGCTGACTCTGTAAACCGCTTAGAGAGGGCTGAAAGCCCTATGAAGCGGTGTATAAGTCTAACTGCTATTGCTATTGACTGATATCTGCAGTTCAGCGGTTCAAATCTCACTGGCTCAAGGTTGACTCAGCCTTCCATCCTTCCGAGGTGGGTGAAATGAGGACCCGGATTGTTGTTGGGGGCGATATGCTGACTCTGTAAACCGCTTAGAGAGGGCTGAAAGCCCTATGAAGTGGTGTATAAGTCTAACTGCTATTGCTATTGACTGATATCTGCAGTTCAGCGGTTCAAATCTCACTGGCTCAGGGTTGACTCAGCCTTCCGTCCTTCCGAGGTGGGTAAAATGAGGACCCGGATTGTTGTTGGGGGAGATATGCTGACTCTGTAAACCGCTTAGAGAGGGCTGAAAGCCCTATGAAGCGGTGTATAAGTCTAACTGCTATTGCTATTGACTGATATCTGCAGTTCAGCGGTTCAAATCTCACTGGCTCAAGGTTGACTCAGCCTTCCATCCTTCCGAGGTGGGTGAAATGAGGACCCGGATTGTTGTTGGGGGCGATATGCTGACTCTGTAAACCGCTTAGAGAGGGCTGAAAGCCCTATGAAGCGGTGTATAAGTCTAACTGCTATTGCTAACTGCTATTGCTATTAATTATTCTCACTGCCAGGAAGTTTCTCCTTAATTCCAGATTGCTTCTCCCCTTGGTTAGTTTCCATCCGCTGCTTCTTGTCTTTGGGTGCTTGGGAGAATGGGTGGACCCCCTCTCCTAGCCCCTCAAGCATTGGAAGGCTGCTACCTTGTCAGGTGAGGTGACGGCGGCACCTGCAGCCTCCTCCATCCTCCCTCACCCTGTGGCTCACTCCCTACCTGTGTTCAGCCAAGGCTCTTGAACCAAACCGGCTGAGACCCAGTGACAGGGTCCCATGGAAGACCCCCAACGAAACAGGCTTGAAGTTCCTCAAAGTTCCGTTTTACTAGAGATGTCGTATTGGCACATCTGGGAAAACCCCGAATCTGAAAGGCTCCAGGTTTTCCCCACCCAAAAGAAAACCCAAGAGCCTACCCAGCACCTACCGGTCCGTCCCATGGTCCAATCAGGCACCGTCCCACCTCGAGAGGCCTCCCAGTCACACCCCTCCAGGTGCAGGGCAGAACGTCCTTGACTCCCGGAGAAAGGAAAGTTATTATGACTATGTATCTCCCATAGAACCCCCCCCCCCAGTTTCCCACAGATTAAACGTGGCAGGCCTGAAGATCCAATGCCCAAGACGGCCTCCCGGCCTGACACCCAGTTGCCTTCTCTGTGCCCCATCCAAGCTTTGGCCAGGTGCCCATTTGGGGAAGCTCTTGGCCAAGACCCACAAGAGACGGGGTGAGGCGCCTGCCCTAATCCCCCCCCTACACAAGTAGCTGGGATGGAGACAATATCTTCCATTGTGAAGGAAAAGGCTGGTTGGCTCCCCTCCAGCGTCTCCTGTGGCTTTGACCACAGAATTACCTGTCTCCTCCTGATCCTCTTTGCCAGCCTATCCTCTCCCTTCCAGCACATCCTCCCCACCTTGCTGCCCTTCACCCCAAGGAGACTTCCTGCCCTGCAAGGTGGGGACTTCCTGATGTCCACAGAGTGGAAATTGCCAAACGTTTCCTTGTCTGATGTTTCCTGGTCCCTCTGTGAGACGGTGGGGAAATTCTTGACCTGTGGCCTCTTCCCATTTTCTTTTCAAAGGCAGCGGGCACTCGATTCCCCAGATGTGGGCAGCAGAAGCCTCCTGCAGAAGACGAAGCCCATTCCCAGAAAGGAAAGAAGAAAAGTAGAAAGGAAAGAAAGGAGTAATAAAGGAAGGAAAGAAATATAAGACAGATGGAAAGAAGGAAGGAAAATATGAAGGAGGGAGTGGTGGAAGGGAGAAAGGAAGGAAGGAAGGAAGAAGGAAAGAAGGAAAAAGGGAGGACAATATAAAAGGGAGAGAAGGAAGAGAAATGAAGGAAGGAAAATAAAGAGAGGAAGGGAGAGAGGAAGAAGGAAAGAAAAGGAAAAAGGGAGGACAATATAAAAGAGAAGGAAGAGAAATGAAGGAAGGAAGGAAAATAAAGAGAGGAAGGGAGAGATGGAAGGGAGGAAGAAGGAAAGAAAGAAGGAAAAAAGGAAGGAAAATATGAAAGCGAGAAGGAACAGAAAGAAATGAAGGAAGGAAAATAGAGAAAGAGAGATGGAAAGAAGGAAGGGAGGGATGGAGGGTATTGTCAGCCAACCTACACCCCTTTCATTGGCTTTTGGGTTGCATGCAGTGGAAGGGGGAGCTTAAGAGGGGTGTGGCAAAACAAAATGAGGAGTGGGCTCTGAAAGAGCAGGCCCTGAATGCAGTGGGCGGGGTGTGTGTGTGGTTTCTACCCCTTCCAGAGTAAGCAACATGATGGCTTCTTTGAAGGTCTCCAGCCAAGGAGGGACCCTCAGCCCCTCATCTTACCTGGAATTCTAGATTTCACTATTAGCATTTTAAAAAGCCACATTGGCACTTTTTTTTCTTGGCCAATCTTCCTTTGAGTTTAGGCTTGTGTTATAAGTTCAACAAAACATGTTTTTTTTTTCCCCTTTTGGGCAAAAGCCAACAGTTTGGGATGCAAGAACCTGTCTTTTTAGCACTAGAGAGCATGTTCTGAATGCACTTGCAAGCTTTAAGAAAGATAGGAACCCAGCTGGGAAAGAGTAAATGTCACCCATCCATTCCGCCCCTGGGGAACGTTATCTAGAATCGATGCTTTCTATTGTTCCAGCCTCAGGTCTAAACTCAGAGCCTTTTTATTGTTTGATCGCTGCTCTCTGACGTCTCACACAGAGCGAGCGCATCATTTGTTTCTCTGCACTACAAATAGACTTCTCTCTTCCCCACCCTTTAAGTGCATTTTCCTGGCCTGGATTACTTGGTGACTCTTCTTTTGAGGTGGGCAAGAAAGCCCCTAATTCTTATCAGTGCAATGCCGGGGCCTGGAGGCCACCCTGACGCACCCTTGCTGAACAGCCCTCAACTTAGGTAATTCCCCCCCAGGCTTAGCTGAAATTCTTCCATGTAGTGGCAAAATTAGTAAAGTACTGTGGACATAATATTCTTTGACTTCGGCAAGGCATTCGACAAAGTAGACCACAACCTACTTCTTGGTGAGCTGGAAAAAAGGGGGATAGATAGCATCACCACCAGGTGGATTCGTAACTGGCTGACAAACCGTACTCAATGAGTAATCCTTAATGGGTCTACGTCTACATGGAGGGAAGTAAGCAGTGGGGGCACCACAAGGTTGCGTCTTAGGCCCAGGACTCTTCAATATCTTCATCAATGACTCAGATAAGGGAATAGAAGGGGAACTCATCAAATGTGCGGATGATACTAAGCTGGCAGGAATAGCTAATAAGTTATTGATGAGTTCCCCTTCTATTCCCATATCTAAGTCATTAGTTATTAGTAATAACACCCTAGAAGATTGGCTGAAGATCCAGATGGATCTGGACAGACTTGAACACTGGGCTCTATCTAACAAAATGAAATTCAATGTAGAGAAAAGTCTTAAGACTTAGACAAGAAAACCCAAAAGAACCCACATAGACTGGGTGGAACCAGGCTTAATAGCAGGGACTGTGAGAGGGATCTTGGGCAACCATGACTGAGGACCTCCATAGACATCCTCTTGGTCTTCACATGGTCCTTCCGTTGAGGCAACCCAGAAGGACATTTGTTTCTCTGTGGTGGAATCTTGTTGGTGGTTCAACTTGGTTCCGTCAAGATTCTTTTGTCCAGGACGGTCTATACCCAATCTTGCTTTTTGATTTTCCCCACCCAGTGGAAGCCTCTGCATTTGCCTCCACTGAAACTCACTTGGTTGGTCTCTGCCTCACGGATCTGAGCCCTGGTTCTCAACACTGAAAGCTTGAAACTTTAGAAAGAGTGCAGAGGAGAGCCACAAAGAGGCTAAAACACACGAAGAAGGGTTGCAGGAACTGGGTACGTCTAGTTTGATGAAGAGAAGGACTATGGGTGACAAGGTACCCCCCACCCGAATGGTATGAATGCTGTGTTCTATTTTTAATTATGTATTGTCCTTATGTGTTATTGTTTGTATCCCCCTCCCTTTGAGTTGTAAGCCGCCCTGAGTCCCCCCAGGGAAAAGGGCGGCCTATAAATAAATTTTCAAATACTCAAATTTTCAAATACTCAAGATAGCAGTCTTCTGATACCTCAGGGCTGCCCACAAAGAAGAGGGGGTATTCTCCAAAGCACCTGAAGGCAGGACAAGAAGACATGGGTGGAAACTAATCAAGAAAGGAAGCAATCTGGAATTAAGGACAAACTCCCTCAAAGTGAGGACAAGAAATCAGTGGAAAGGCTTCCCTCCATAAATTGTGGCTGCTCCATCACGGGAGGTTTTCAGAAAGAGATTGGAGAGGCATTTGCTTGAAATGGTCGAGGGTCTTTTGCTTTAGCAAGTGGTTAGGCTAGAAGATCTCCAGGGTCCTTTCCAACTCTGTTATTCTGTAATCTTTCCCAACATTATCTCATTCACACTTTTGGCCACCACGATTTTATGATCCTTACGGTTTCTCATGATAAACGCAGGTTCCATTGTATCATGCTGCACATTATCTATTTGGCTGATGCAACCTCTGGATTAGCTGCAGGGAGAGAGATTCCCCCAATGCCAGGGATGGCATTCTGCCTCTTCTGGCTGTTTCCCCCTGATTCTTCCCCATAGGATGGTCTCATTGTCCCATTGAGCCTGTGAAAAAAGTTGTCAGAATCAACGCTTGAATCCCGGAGGTTTCCCAGGTCCATGTTGGGCTCCCAACGTCCTGTGGATGGTCAAGGAAACATTCAGTTGGCAAGAATCTCCCCAACTTTGGCTCCCGGAAGAGAAGGGGGAAAGGGCCCCATCTGCCCCCCCTTTCCCCCCACTTATGACCCAGAAGGGTCTTTTCAGGGGTGGTGGTGGTGGGTCAGGTCCTCTGGTGTGGGGATCTTCACACTGGAATCCAAACCAGCAGCCTCTTCTTGGGATCGTCTCAAGAGTCTGGGGGCCAAGAGAATCTCTTATGATCCTGTTAGGGATATTAGACGAGGGATTCTGGTGCTCCTCCTGCCCACCCAAATGCCAGCAATGAGCAGAGACCCCCTGGGGCTTTCCTTCTGGAGTCAAGACGGCCTCCAAGATGAAGGGTGATGAACTAAAGGCAGATTCTCCTTCTGGTGGCCACGAGTTTTGTCTAGAGAAGAGGAAGCAAGTTGACCAATGAAAAGGTCAACTCTTCATTGTTCAGAGGATAGAGGTGCAATTGATGTGCCTTTTAAAGTGAGGGGGGGCTATGGCTTCCACTTCCTGCCCCTCAAAGAAGCTCAGTTCTTCTTTGTCTGTATAACTCCTTCTCTCTCTCTCCACCCCATCTCTCTCCATTTATCCATCTGTCTCTCTTTTCATGATACATCCGTCTATCCTTCCTTCCTTCCATCCATCCATCCATCCATCCATCCATCCATCCATCCATCCATGCCCTCTCTCTTCATCTGCCTCTTTCCACCTTTCCAGCTCCCTTCCTTCCTCCCTCCCTCCCTTCCATCCCTTTATCTCTCTCCATCTACCTCTATTCATCCATCCATCTCTTTCCATTGATCCATCCATCCATCCATCCATCCATCCATCCATCCATCCATCCATCCATGCCCTCTCTCTTCATCTGCCTCTTTCCACCTTTCCAGCTCCCTTCCTCCCTCCCTCCCTCCTTTCCATCCCTTTATCTCTTTCCATCTACCTCTATTCATCCATCCATCTCTTTCCATCCATCCATCCATCCATCCATCCATGTCTCACTCTCTCTCCATCCATCCATAAGTTTGTTCATCTTTCTCTCTCTTCATCTATCCATCCATCCATCCCTTTATCTCTCTCTCCATCTACCTTTCTCCATCCACCCATCTCTCTTTCTATCCACCCACCCACCCGCTCATATAGAACAAGATCAGGGGACAGATGTGGCATGAATCGAGACCATCAACAGTGCTAATTCTGCTGGGTCTAAAAGACATTCCAGAAGTTCACAAATAAAGAAAAATTAGCAACTAGGGAATGCATTAGAGAACATTACAGGCTAATGCGATACATTCTAGATCAAAGCTGGTCCCTGGCAGTTATGATTGGCAGGTTACAGATCGCAGCTCTGCTGCCAGGGGAATGCTGGGAGTTCACACGCCTTAAAGTAGCTGAGGTGGGGAACCCCTGCCAGGCAGCCTCTGCTCAGCCCAGGTGGGACTGGCCCTCCCGCTTAACCGTAGCGGCTGCAGGCTTTCCGGCATTCAGGCCAACTTTCGAAATTGTTCTCGTTTCCTCCGCATCCGGTCCAGGAGAAGGGCAGGCAGGCCTTCTTCTCATAGTCAAAGTACCACCGTTCCTGCAGGGTGTAGCAGAGGCCTCCGTCCGGAGGGAGGATGCAGATTCCTGGACACATAAAACAGGAAGAAGGAGATGGCAGGGAGAACAAGGGAGCCCTGGGTTCGAAAGCTGGGAAAAGAAAGGGGGGGAGGGAGGCGGAACCCCCAACCTTCCTACCCCTCCCCTTCGGCTGACCTCACTCACCAAGGTCTCCAGAGGTCATGCCGAGGTTGGCCCAGAGCACCAGGGAAGCCTGGAGGAGGAGGAGTACGGCCACGGACCTCATGGGTGCAAGGAACAGAATGCAAATCTTGCTCAGGCTGAGGTCCGGTCACTGAGCCAGGACTGAGTTTCTGAAGTCAATAATTCCTAGGAGAGAAACAAAACCAGAATTGTGAACTCCTGGGTGCTCTGTGAGTGTTGTGATCTTCTTACAGATGTTTCATTATAAAACATCTGGGCTGGGGCCCTGGAGTAAAGGAAGAGGAGGAGGAGAAAGAAAAAGAAAAAGAAGAAGAAGAAGAAGAAGAAGAAGAAGAAGAAGAAGAAGAAGAGGAGGAGGAGGAGGAGGAGGAGGAGGAGGAGGAGGAAAGAATCCTGCTCAAGCAGGAGATCCTCTACCATTTAAGGAGAACTCTGGGGTCCTTGGTGCTCTCTGAGCTTGGTGTTTTCTTGCAGATGTTTCATTACTAAACTAGGGAGCAACATCTGTGCACAGCTACAACTATTCTTCAGGATCCAATCACGGTCAGTCACTGGGACCAGAGGTTTTGTCTTCTAAGCTTTCGGACTTGTGCTGGAGCCCATCCTCGGGGAACTTCTGTGTCTGCCCGAGAGAATCTCCCTGAGATTCTCCCAACATGAATCCGAAAGGCTCGGAAGACAAAATTTCTGTGACCAGTGACTGACCCACCTTGGATCCTGCAACATTATCCTGGGACACGTAATAGATTCACCTTTGCTCGTACAAATATTCTCTTCTACTGAAACCAAAGTTCCTCGACCTTCAGTGAAGGCAACTTAACTGGAAACATTCAATTCTAGCTGCTGCTTTTAAGCTCTTGAAAAAAAAAATTAAGCTCCAAATTTAAATTCCTTTACCCTTGGATCAGCCAATCTTTCTCCAGTTCCAACACTCCATCCATAACGCCGCTCCTGCTCCAACCTTATTCCGGTTGCCCTGGCTCCAGAGCGGTCATTAGAAGATGGCCGACACCCCCACTGTTGATCTGGAGAACTTCTTTCCGACCTGCTGTGGAACTTGCTTGCTGGTCATCCGAAATGCCCCTCCTTCTTCACCGTCCTTCAGGAGGGTTCTGGTCCGGAGACCTCCTGACGATGATTTGCCGGCTTGGTTTTCGCGTAGCTCCTGGGAGATTTCCCCATCCGTTCTCACCGGGACGCTTCCGGGTTCCTCCAGGAAACATTCAATTCTCAACATCTAAAACTTTGGCCAGGCTTTCCCCATTCCTGTTTTAGTGTGACTCCGGATCAAAATTCACCCTTTCGGGCTTTGAGAGTGGAGAAGTACTGGCATCGCTTCAGTGGGATGCAGTTTCCCTCCAGGTTGTCTGCGTGAAATGACATAAATTCAGAGGTCGCATCCTCCCTGTGGGAGGACTCCCAAGTCTTTGAACTGGCCAGTTTGGGAGCGAAAGGACATCTAGTCCAGCGATGGTGAACCTTTTTTGGCTCGCGTGCCATAAACGGGGGGAGCACAGGGGGGTTGTGCATGGGCGTGCCGCACCCATAATGCAATGCGCGACCCCACAGCGCGCATGCACGCATGACAAGTGCTCCCCCAATTTTTTGCATGCCTTTTCGTTCCTCCCCAGGCTCCAGAAGCTTTATAGGGGCCTGGAGAGGGTGAAAACAGCCTCTCCCGCCCCCCAGGAGGCCCTTCGGAGCCTTCAGAAGCTTTCCTGAAGCCCCCGGAGGGCAAAAAACGAACCTACGAGCAAACCGGAAGTTGCTTGTAAGGCCAATTTTAGCCCTTCGGGGCGTTCAGGAGCCAGACTTCCGGTTTGCTCGTAAGCTTGTTTTTTGCCCTCCGGAGGCTTCAGGGAAGCCTCCTGAAGGTCCCTGAAGCCTCCGGAGGGCTTTAACCGGCCCTACGAGCAAACCGGAAGTCTGTTCCCGAACTTCCGGTTTGTTTGTTTGTTTGTTTACTGGATTTATATGCCACCCTTCTCCCAAAGGACTCAGGGCAGCGTACAAAAAACACATATTACAAAAGTTAAAAAGGAAATTAAACAAATGTATTTATTTATTTTTTTTGTTGGTATTTATTGTACATTTATAGGCCGCCCTTTTCCCTGAGGGGACTCAGGGCGGCTTACAATCAAAGAGGAAAAGGGGTGTAAGACAATACAAAAAGAGATGTGAACAAAAGTAAATTAAACAATAAAACTCAACATTCACTCGGCATTCGGGAGGGGCGAGAGTAACTTATCCCCAGGCCTGACGGGCTAGCCAGTTCTTGAGGGCTGTGCGGAAGGCCTGGACGGTGGTGAGGGTACGAATCTCCACGGGGAGATTGTTCCATAGTGTCGGAGCTGCAACAGAGAAGGCTCTCCTCCGAGTAGTCGCCAGTCGGCACTGACTGGCGGATGGAATACGGAGGAGGCCAACTCTATGCGATCTGATGGGACGCAGGGAGGTAATTGGCAGAAGGCGGTCTCTCAAATAGCCAGATCCACTACCATGGAGCGCTTTATGGGTGGTGAGTAGGACCTTGAAGTGCACCCGGAGACCAACAGGTAGCCAGTGCAGCAAACAAAGTATCCAAAAACAAACCCAATTAATATTAACAATAAAAATTTAAAAATTAGATTAAAATTAACAATTAAATTAATCATTTATTCTGTTTTGTTCAGGCCAGGCTGGCTTGCTGGAAAAGCCAACCGTTTAGGGCGTGTCGGAAGGATCGGAGGTTGCTAGTTCATCTTTGGCTTCCATAAGTTCATTTTGCATACATTCTTGTTGCTCTTCTTGTTTTCTAGTTTTTCTCGCCCTGTAGGCAATCGTGAGGCCTCTTGCGTGTGCTTTCATTGTGCCCCTGAGATTTTGAACTGAGGTGTCTTCTTTTTTATTTATTCTAAACAATAGTTTTAATTCTTTCTCCAGCATTTGAGTGTATTCTATTTCATTTACAATATTTGAATTCATCATCCATCTTTTTCTTCTTCTTTGACCTTTCCATCTTAATTTTATTGGATTATGACCTGTCCATTCATTTGCTTCTATTTCAATTTCGTCTAACTGATTACATAGACCAGATGAGATCCAAGCCGTGTCGATTCTTGATAGGGCCTGGTGGGGGTTCGAATAAAAGGTATATTGCTTTCTTGTTTTGTGCCTTTCTCTCCAAATATCATGTAATTTATATTCCATTGCCATCTCAAAAAAGGATTTGGGTAACGTATTTTTTGGTTTTATTTTTATTTTTGCTTTCGTAGTCCATTTTTTTAATCCACTATTGCATTATAATCCCCAATTAAGCAAATATTTTCATATTCTAATTCGTTTATTTTGTTGTGTAATTTCCTATAGAATTCCTCTTGTTTCTGATTTGGTGCATATATGACTATTAATAATATCGTTTTTTCTTTTGTCTCTAATTCAGTCATTAGCATCCTGCCTTCTTCATCAGAACAGACTTCTTTGGAGTTTATTTTTTCCTTTATATAGGTTGCTAACCCTCTTTTTTTTATCTGTATAAAATTTCCCTAGTTTTTTGTTTTCCAGTAAGTTCCTATATTCCCTTTTAATATGCACTTCCTGTATACAGGTTATATCTACCTTCAGTTTCTTAAGTTTATTAAACATCTGGGCTCTTTTTTTTTTGGTGCATTCAGTCCATTCAAGTTTATCGAAATAATTGTTATTTCCTGGACCATCTGTAGATGGGGTGTTTTTTGTTGTTTCTGGTTTGTATCTGACTTTTCCCTCTCGTGCCTTCCTTTTCTGCTCTCTCTCTTTCTTGCCTCTGTTCTTATTTCCTGTTTCTTTCCTTGTCTTCTGATGTTTCTTCCTCTTGACTTCTACTTTCTAGGTCCTCTTTACTTCCTTGTTCTTCTTCCCCCGTGCAGTATTTTTCATAGAATTCCTGCGCTTCTTCTACATTCTCTATCTTATATCTTTTTCCTTGCCAAGATACCAGTACCCCTTCTGGTACCAATCATCTGTACCTTATTCTGTTTTTATTTAACGGATTTGTTAAAAATTGGTATCGTCTACATTGTTCACGAATTCTCGTGGAATCTGTTTAAGCGTGATCAACTCTTTTCCATGGAATGTAATCGTCCCTTCTCTGGCTTTTTTGTACACTTCATCTCTAGTTGTTTTTTTGGCAAATCTTACGTGCACTTCTCTCGGGAGCCTATGTCTTCTGGCATAATTAGTACGCACACGGTAAGCTTCATCGATGTCCCCTCTCAACTCTTGTTCTTTTCTCTGTAGAATTTCGGTGAAGATTTCGATCATTTTTCATTTCAGATCTTCCTCCTTCTCTTCTGGTATGTTTTGGAATCTTAGATAGAATGCAGCTCTTTCATTTTCAAGTCGGATTATTGATAACTCTAATTCTTTATTAACTTGTCTATATTCCAGTTCCATTTTTTCCATTTTCTGATCTGTTTGTTCTATTTTTGTTTCGATGTTCTGGATTTTCTGTTCGTTAATTGCTAAGGTATTTTGTATCCTTTCAATTTTGTCATCCACGTTTTTGATATTTCCTTTCAATTCTCCCATTTCATTTTTCATTTCTTCATGATTCCTCCTTGTCTCTTCGTGATTTGTAGCTGTGACTTCTTGGCTTTTCTCTTGTATCATCTGGAGCATCAATTGCATACTCTGCATTGTTCGTGCTGGTCCCGTTGTTCCTGCCATTGTTCCGCCTTTCTCCAGCTCCAATGCGCTCTCAATTGATCTTTGATTAGAGGAGGGGGGATGTTGCTGAAATCATATTGGGTGTAGTTTTTTTCACTAACTTTACTGAAGTTGCCATTCTTATCCCCCGATTTATCCTTGCCCACAATTGCATATAAATTCTACTTTACTTCTACTTTATCAGCAATATCAATGGTATCAATAATTATATATCTCAATATCTAACAATAATTAACCTTCCTTAATATCACATTTCAATATCTAAACATTTCTATGTACTATTCTATTCTGTTTTTGATTCTTAATTATTATATATCATAGAGTTATATATCACACTATCTTATACAAATAGATGTATCTCAATTGTATCAGTTATACAGGTATTCAATTCTAGTAATTAGTTTCTCTCTGTGTATATATATCAGCTTATGTCACCGTTGGTTTTCTTGCATCAGACGTCACGGTTCAAATTTATTTATATATTTGGTTGGAAAAAATGACACAGAAACGCATAGACTTTAAACCGGAGATTTTTTTATTGGGTATTATACCAGATACGTACAACAAAGACTTGAAATATTTGATCGAAAATATCTTAACGGCAGCCAGAATTGTATTTGCAAAAAACTGGAAGAATGAGAAAACACCAATGCAGGAGAAAGTTATTCGAAAAACAATGGAATGGAAACACTGAAATGAGTAAATTGACATTTGAAATTGGAGAACAAAAAGATGAACAATTTTATAAGGTTTGGGACGTGTTTTATCAATGGATACAATTACCATAATTTTGAATTGTAATAATAAAATGTGATAGGAAATATTATAAAGACATATTACTCTTATATAGACTGTATAGATTTATAATAATGCAATTGAATATTGGTATACATATATATATTTGTTATATTTATGCTGATAAATAAATAAAGGGAGACTAGTATAGATCTATTTCAAGCTATTTAGCTCTCATCAGCTAGCCATACCCCATGTTGGGAATCGAACCTGTGCTCTCTTGCCTCTCAGGCAGATGTGTTAACCATTGAGCTACAGAACTCGACTCCTTATCAGCCAGCCAGGGTGAGAGGTATATATTTAAAGTCACATATTTGGGCATACCAGGGGTTGTGACTTTAAATAAATATATATATATATATATTTGAATTGAATATTTAGATTTTATAGATTTATAGCAATGTAATGGAATATTGGTATATATATGAATTGAATATTTAGAACATCTTGTTTAAAATGAAATAATAATTGTAGTTGAATATATAAGACACAAGGATAAAAATGTATTTATATACATTTGATAGATATTTAATGACTTTACATATAATTGAAAGTAATGATACACAAATATAAAATGTTGGTGATTTTTTTTTATATACTGTAAGAAATTTCAGAATAAGATAGATGATACTATAAAGATATGTTATTATTTAATAGATTTATAATGATGTAACAGATAGTTAGCATACATATGAATTTAACCTTTAGAATACATGTTTAAAAGGAAGAAAGTGTAACAGAGCATCATATGAATATATGATTTACAATGATAATCAGCGTACTAATATATATCGGGTTCATAACTATTGATTTTATATGCAAGCGAAAGTGGTGATACCCAAATATTTGTGACCAAACGACATGCTAAATAGATATGTAACTGATGATATTTTTTAATGTATGTTTTTGTTTGTTTTACGATTAAAAAAACCTTTAGAAAAGAATCATTTGCAAGAAAACAGCCAAGCTCAGGTGGTGGAATTCCCTGCCGAAAGGGGTACCTGCTGCCTCTTTTTGGAGGCAAATCAGAGGTGGGTTCCTACCAGTTCGCACCTATTCGCTAGAACCGGTTCGTCAAATCACCCGAACCGTTTAGAAGAGGTTCCACCAGTGGACCCGGAAAGCAGGCCACACCTACAGAAGAGCTTCCAAAATTTTTTTGAAACCCACCACTGGAGGAGATAGATAGATAGATAGATAGATAGATAGATAGATAGATAGATAGATAGATAGATAGATAGATAGATAGATAGATAGTGTCAGACAGACAGACAGACAGAGAATCACATAGAGAGACACAGAGGGAGGGAGGGAGGGAGGGAGGGAGAGGCAAAGAGACACACACACACACAAACACAGACTCAAACAGAGAGAGAAAGAGAAAGAAAGGAAGGAAGAAAGAAAGAAAGAAAGAAAAAGTGAGAGAGATGAAAGAAAAAAAGAAAAAAGGGACAGAGAGACAAAAGGAAGGAGAGAGAGAGAGAGAATTCACATAGCCAGCAAGCCACTTTCACAAAGGAGGCCACACCCACAGAGTAGGTTCGAAATTTTTTTGAAACCCACCACTGAGGCAAATAGTCAGGTGGGAAGATGAAAATATTACCTGGGACGAAGGGTGGAAAGTCCTCTGGAGCCTCAGCAAAGTCCCAGGCTGGAGGATCTTCTGGGAGGAAGGGAGGGAGGCTGGCGGAGAGGAGCTCTGGGTTGCAGGAGAAGAAGGAGTGGGAGTAATGATGCTTCCACCCAGTTGGACAAGGCTCCGTCCGTGGGGTGGGTGGGCTGAAGGCCCATCAAGAAGGTCAGGGAGGCTCTTCTGCTGTACGTGGTGTGCCAAAGCCTCGGCCCCCAGCTCTGCAGGTGGCATCTTGGCACCTGGGTGCTCGTCCCACCTCCTTGGGCAGGCTGTGCTGATCCAGGAGAAGGCCACGTTCCTTTGAAAGAATAAGAGTTGGAAGGGACCTTGGAGGTCTTCTAGTCCAACCCAAGCAGGAGACCCTACACCATTTCAGGACCAAAAACCTCTGAAGGCAAGCCCTTCCACTGGTTAATTGTTTTGACTGTCAGGAAATTTCTCCATAGTTCCAAGTTGCTTCTCTCCTAGATTAGTTTCCACCCGTTGCTTCTTGTCCTGCCTTCAGGGGCTTTGGGGAATAGCTTGACCCCCTTCCTCCTCTCTGGGGCAGCCCCTGAGATATTGGAAGATGCTCTCCTGTCTCCCCTGGTCCTTCTCTTCATTAGACCAGCCAGGCCCAGTTCCTGCAACCGTTCATCGTATGTTTTAGCCTCCAGTCCCCTCATCATCTTTGTTGCTCTTCTCTGCCCTCTCTCCAGAGTCTCAACATCTTTTCTACATCGTGGCGACCAAAACTGGATGCGAGTGTGGTTTTACCAAGGCGTTATAAAGTGCTACTAACACTTTACGTGAGCCTTATGCTCTTCCTCTGACACAAGCTGCATTGTCTCGCTACAATGGGCAAGGATCGTGGTTCTGTTGCAGAAAATGAGACAAGACCAGCTCTTTGTCCGAGGGAAAGGTTTATTTGCGCAAAGGTTCAGGAACAAAACCTGAACCCCAAATGGCAGTTGTTTACAGCCTTTTATACTCTTAGACAACTTATTGATCATCCCAAAGTACCTGGCCTTCCTGTGTCACGTAGACCCCTTTCCTGTGTCATGTAAACCTTGTACACAATCTCCCAAAACAGAGACATGACATTCATTACTCATTTACCTCCCCACAGGGGGTATTGGTACCAATATCCTGTTTCATTTGTTTTAGTTACGTGAAGCAAACAGAACAACTAATCTTAAAGGTAATAATTCCTTTTTCCCCATTCCACATGGTAAAGAAGCTTTTAATACCCAAATAATCTGTCTAGTTGTCAAATTCTCTTTTAGTTCCATTCATATAATGCCTTTGCTGGGGTTCCCTGTCCTTCTTATGCCCCCCCCCCCCCGAAGCTGAAAGATCTAGCTATGTCTAGCAGAGGACAGCAGAGGGCAAAGCACCAAAGCCTGGCACTGCAGCCTCTGGGCCCCAGGGCTCCCTCCGTGGGGAAGAGCCGCTGGGAGGCGACTGCAGGACTTCCTCGCCTGGGGAAGGAAGCCAGGCAGGCCTCACAGCCGAAGGGTTGAAGCCCGGGACGGCTGCCCCAGAGCTCCTCTGGAGTTGCTCCCAGGGGATTCGGCTTTGGTCCCTGGAGAAGAGGAGAGAAACGTTACACTTTCGGTCCTTCCTTCCCATCACACAGAAAGCCGGAACAAAGGAAGCCTTTCCATTGGTTGCTTCACACAACAACCGATGCCTTGTTTAGTGACCATTCGAAGTTACAGCGGCACTGAAAAAAATGTGGCTTAGGACCATTTTTCACACTTACGACCGTTGCAGCAGCCCCAGGGTCACGTGATCAAAATTCAGATGTTTGGCAGCTGACTCATATTTATGACGGTTATGGTGTCCCGGGGGCCAGTCACCCCCTTTGGCCACCTTCTGACAAGCACCTTCTGACGGGAAAGCCAGAGTCACTGAACAAGTGCAGTGATTCACTTAGTAACTGTGGCAGGAAAGGTCGCAAAATGGGACAAGACTCACTTAACATGCTTAGCAACAGAACTTTTCAGCTTGAAGGACTCCCAGTGATGCATAGAAACCCTATTGGCCACACACACACACACACACACACACACACACACACCAACAGTAAAGGGGGGAGGGAGGGGGAAGAAAGAGAGAGAGAGAGAAGGAAAGAGAGAGAGAGAAACAGAGAGAGAGAGAGAGAGGGAGGGAGGGAGGGGGAGAGAGAGAGAGAAACACAGAGAGAGAGAGAGAAGGAAAGAGAGAGAGAGAAAGAGAAGGAGGGAGGGAGGGAGGGGGAGAGAGAAATTCCTGAAAATCTTTTCCTGTCCTAAGGAAACTTAAGAAGGAGCTTGGGCTGCATTCATTCCTAACTGCCAGGGAGAGGCCGCCTTGGGTCTTGGGGGTCTTCCGTGGTTGGAGGGAAAGAGGAAGACAGAACCGGCCCCAGACGTAGAGTTGCCCCAAGGAAGCCAAGAGGGGCGGGGGGGGGAGTCCGATTTGTTCTGGATCAGCTTGTAAATACTTGCACAATTTATTTCCCGGGCCCTTTGTTGGTGTTCGATCTCTAATTAGGACAATTAATCAGTGGGAGGACCAGGAATTGTTGGAGCTGCAACACTGGAGGTTTTGAAGAAGGGACTGGACAGTCCCTTGTCTCAAATGGTGAAGGGTTTCCTGCCTAGGCAGGGGGTTGGACTAGAAGACCTCCGGGGGTCCCTTCCAACTCTGTTCTTCTGCTCTTCTCTTGGCTGCCTCTGCCTACCTTGCCTGCCCTTGGAAGCTCAGCCTCTCTCTCTCAGCCCAGCAGCGCCCCCCTGTGCCTTCTGCAGCTGCTGCACCCCTGACTGGATCTCCCTGGAAGGGGCCCGTGGGCGCCCTTGGCTGCTTGTCATCTTGATTCATGCCTTAATTGACGGAGGCTTCCTCTGGCGGCTTGGTGTTTTCTTTCATCCGCAGAAACACAACACCTGCGTCCTTCCTTCAGCCTTGCCCCGGCTGTCCTTGGCCAAGGGAAGGAAGCGGCTGGGGGCAAGGAAGAATCAGGATAGAGCTGGAAGGGACCTTGAAGGTCTTCTAGTCCAGCCCCCTGCTCAAGGAAGGAGAGCCTATTCCATTTCAGGCAAGGGGCTGTCCAGTCTCCTCATAAAAGCCTCCAGTGATGGAGCACCCACCACCTCTGGAGGCAACTTCTGCTTCACTCCTCACTGTTAGGAAGTTTCTCCTCAATCCCAGGTTGCTTCTCCCCTTGATTAGTTTCCATCCGTTGTTTCTTGCCTTGTCTTTTTTGGTGCTTTACAAAATAAGGAGAGATTCAACCTGGAAATGAGGAGAAATTTCCTGACAGTGAGAACAATCAACCGGTGGAAGAGAAGTTGTGGGAGCTTCATCATTGGAGGCTTTCAAGAAGAGACTGGACGGCCATCTGTCTGAAATGGAGTAGGGTCTCCTGATTGAGTGGGGGGTGGGGTTGGACTAGATAGCAATAGCAATAGCAGTTAGACTTATGTACCGCTTCATAGGGCTTTCAGCCCTCTCTAAGCGGTTTACAGAGTCAGCATATCGCCCCCAACAACAATCCGGGTCCTCATTTTACCCACCTCGGAAAGATGGAAGGCTGAGTCAACCCTGAGCCGGTGAGATTTGAACAGCCGAACTGCAGAACTAGCTGTCAGCTGAAGTAGCCTGCAGTGCTGCATTTAACCACTGCGCCACCTCGGCTCTATAACCTATAAGGTCCCTTCCAACTCTACTAATCTGTTAAATCTGTTAAAAGTCAACTCCTCTCTTCTTTGTGGCAGCCCCTGAGATATTGGAAGACTGCTATCATGTCCCCCCCTGGTCCTTCTCTTCTCTTGACTAGACAAACCCGATTCCTGCAACCGTTCTTCCTATGTTTTAGTCTCCAGGCCTTTAATCCTCTTAGTTGCTCTTTGCACTTTTCCCCCCAAAGCCTCAACATCTTTTTTGCAATGTGGTGACCAAAACTGGATGGAGTGGGGGGAAGGAGCAGGGACAGGCACAACCTCTGGATCCCCCGCGGGTTGCCATGCTTGGGTGAGGCAGGGCTGGTGGTGGGCTGAGGGCCAGGAAGGCCTCCTCAGTGGCCACAATGCCCATCCTGGCTTCCTCTGTGGGCGATTTCTCAGCTTCTTGTTTTCTTGTAGACGCTTCCTTACTCAACTCGGGACCATCATCCATGCTAGCAAGGAATGGGGTTTGCAGAGAGAAAGAGGAAGAAGAGGGCAGAGGTGGTATTCAGGCAGTTTTGACAGGTTCCAGAGAACCGGTAGTGGAGATTTCGAGAGTAGGGAGAGAATGGGGATTTTGCAGTATCCTTCCCCTGCCACGCCCACAAAGCCACACCCACAGAACCGGGAGTAAAGAAATGTGCATCCCACCACTGCAAAAGAGGGAGGAGAGGGGAGAGGAGGACAGAAGGATCCCTGGTCCTCTCTGAGCTTGGTAGTTTTCTTGCAGATGCCTCATTACTCAACTAGGGAACATAATCGGTGTTAGAAGGAAGGGAGGTGGGTGGAGAGGAGGAGGACTGAAGGGTCCCTGGTCCTCTCTGAGCTTGGTTGTTTTCTTTTTTTTTAATGAGAATTTTGAAAAACAAACTTTACAAATATTTACTTCCCTCCCCCTCCCCCTCCCCCCAACCTCCCCCCCCCCACGACTTCCCAGAACCAATACAGGGTATAAATCTTTAACAAAAACATTCTAAAATACACTTAGGAAAAAAAAGATAGTTAAGAACATCTTTCAATTGAGCTTTAGCTCCTCCTTGCTAGACTAGCTCTAGACAATTTATATCATTCCTGGTCTCTAATCATAAGCTACCTGGAATTTCTTAGTCCCATATTTATTTTGAGTATAATCAATCCATCTTTTCCACTCCAGTTTATATCTCTCGTTTGAGTGGTCCTTGAGGTATGCAGATATTTTGGCCATCTCTGCTAGGTTTGTTACTTTCAATGTCCATTCTTGAATAGTAGGCAAGTCTTCTTTCTTCCAGTGTTGCGCCACCAACCATCTAGCTGCGGTTATTATGTGCAAAATCAAATTAATCTCTAGAACTGTACAATCAGTAATTATACCTAACAAAAATAACTGAGGGGTAAACTTTATCCTCTTTTTAAGAACATTTTTCATAATCCACCATATTTTTATCCAAAATGCTTTAACCTTTTTGCAAGTCCAACATATGTGAAAATATGTAGCGTCCACACAATCACATCTCCAGCATTTAGGTTGTAAATTCGGAGATCCAGTGACCTCAGAGACGTTCGCAAAGCCTCTGGGGGGCTTGGAATTTAACCTCCTTCGCCAGTTCCTTCTGGATTAGCTGTAAGCTAACCGAAACTGCAGGTTGCCCCTAAGAATGGTGGGAGTGTTTTCAACTGGTAAGCTGATTTTATTACTCAAAGAGATACGGTCCGCACTAAAATTTAAGCTAATTGAAACCAAAGAACAGAAGAATCTAGCAGCGAATTGGTTTTTTTTAATGGGTTTATGGCCGGTGGTTGCCCTATTTTTTAAATGTTTTAAATGCTATTTACGTGGATAAAGGAAAGATTACTTCAACATTCCCCCTGACTCTCCTTAAGTGGGCTGTAAACCAATTTACTATAATTTGGCTTCTTACAATTTGACACTTTTATTGCTTGGCTGTGTTGGTCTAAGATCAGATAAGATTGCACAGCTCCCAGCGTGTTCTTACTTGCAAATATCTTAAAGCTTCTAGCTGCGTCATAACATGGCGTCTATACAAGCTTCAAATGATTCATTTCAGATGATTTTCTCCGCCTTACAAAAGTTGTCTGATACGTATGATAGATTCGAAAAAAAGCTGGACTATTTGTTGGTTTTAACATCAAAATATGAAGAAAAAAGTGAGAATGTTGAATGTTTGAATGTTCCTGAAATACAAATGAAGAATGTCAGAAATGAAGTTTCTCAATTTGCTGACATTCCGGGCATCTGGTTTAAAGATTCTCAACTTGCTGACACCTCGGGTGTCCGGATTACTTCGGAGGGAGAAAGAGATGCAACGTTTGAAGGGGGGGGCAGCCATACAGAAGATTTGTTTCAAAAGACAGAGTGCAGGAGGAATGAGAAGCATTAAAGAATTTATACTTTATGAAACATCATTTGCAAAATTTCCGATACCACCACTGAGAATTAAAGACAAGCTGAAAAGTGCAACAAGCGTAGGACAACGCCTAGGACATTATATGAGAGGCATCATAAGCAAAAAGGTGCGAAGATATTCCTGTTTGGACTTGCTTATAAAGACGTTTGCAGAATTTGATCCACGAATGGTAATGGATTAAGGAGGCTTTGTTATTGGAGAGACACAGGCTGATAGATGGAAGAATACAATTCAAAATTAGCTAAACCTAATTATTCTTATTTGTAATAGACATAGCTGAATAATAATTGATATTGATAGTAATGTATATAATGTGGAGTTGATATGATAAATAATAATTGGATATGAGAAGGGAAGGTTGGAAATATTTTTGGACCATATACAAAGGTTATTAATCACAATAATTATCACTATTAAAAATAAAATAAAATTATATACAGTTAGATGTTAACTAATATGGGGAAAGTGTTACGATATACGATATAATTACATAAAGAAGGGAGAATGATAATAAATTATATGCATGGAAGATGGAATTTTTGGTACTAAATATTATGGATGTTCAGCTAAAACAGGATATGAGGATTTGATGTTAATAGAGGATTTTACAAACAAGTAAATGAAATGCTAGCATGTGGTTATGGATTAAATCTGTGGCATAGTTAAGGATGAAGGATGTTTAAACAACTGTAGTCAACTAAAAGTGGAGGTATGATGATGTTAATATGGTAAACATTTGAGTTAAGATATTTGAATTAATATGAATTAATGGAAGAGATGCACAAAAACATGTTGTAACCAGCTGATATACTTTTTTATAATATATACCTGTGTTTTCTTTCTTTTTTCTTCTTTTGTTTTTCCTCCCTCCCCCCTGCCTTGTTTTTTGTTCTTTTTGTCTTCTCTGTGTTTTTGACTTTTTGATTTTTTCTTTTCCCACTGGTGTGGGCATGTGTTGTTTAAGTAACAAAATAAAAAAAAATTAATTAAAAAAAAGAAAAAAGAAATATAGCAAAACAAAAAAAAAAGCTCCACGGGACTTTTCCCTGGTGTTGGGCAAGATGTGGGCCAGTAAGTATTGATTAATTTTCTGCTCCCATTGTCCTGGTCCCATGCGCTGTAGAGCCTCCTACTGGATCGGACAGCCCGTTCTGCCTGCCCGTTGCTAGAAGGGTGATAGGGAGCGACCAATGCATGTCGAATACCCAGACTGGACAGGAAGGCTTGGAAAATGACAGATGTCAATTGCGGCCCGTTATTGGACACTATGGTGTCCGGTAAGCTGTGTGTGGAGAAAAGGCGCCGCAATTCTTTTATGGTGGCCTCTGATGTGGTAGTATGCATCTTCGAAAAAGCACCTGCCACTATCAGAAAATTGTGGCCGTTCACTGGGCCAGCAAAATCCAAATGCAGATGGTCCCTTTGGCAACTCCCATGTCCTAGTGGGGGCTGATGGAGGACTGGGTCTGGATAACTGACAAGGTTGACATCCTGGGTTCCACCACAAAACCGCGGTAGACTAAAGCGCGCTCGACAAAAGCGCGTACCTGACATTATCACAGCGCGACGAAAACATCATGCTGTGAGCGGTAAACTTAAAATTAACGCAAAAACCTTACCCTAACCCCCCCAAACCTAACCCTAACCCTAACCCTAACCCTAACCCTAACCCTAACCCTAACCCTAACCCTAACCCTAACCCTTAACCTAACCCTTAACCTAACCCTAACCCTAACCCTAACCCTAAACCTAACCCTAACCCTAACCCTAAACCTAACCCTAAACCTAAACCTAAACCTAAACCTAAACCTAAACCTAACCCTTACCTTTATGTGAATCGGCTTGCTTTAAAATAGCTTTTTAAAATATCCGCGGTCGTATTTGTCGCACTGCTGATGACGTCATGTACGCGCTTTAATCGGGCGTGCTTTAGTGGACCGCGGTTTTGACGTGCCACGGACATCCTGCCACCCAGATAGCTATTTCTTCTTAGAGCCGAGGTGGTGCAGTGGTTAGAGTGCAGTACTGCAGGCCACTTCAGCTGACTGTTATCTGCAGTTCAGCGGTTCAAATCTCACCGGCTCAAAGGTTGACTCAGCCTTCCATCTTTCCGAGGTGGGTGAAATGAGGAGCCAGACTGTGGGGGCGATATGCTGATTCTGTAAACCGCTTAGAGAGGGCTGAAAGCCCCATGAAGCAGTATATAAGTCTAACTGCTATTGCTATGGCTATTCATCTAATTTGGGCCACCAGACGGAGCTGCAGCCTAAAGCCTTCATCCTGGCGATGCCCCGGTGCCCCTCGTGGAGGTGGTGCAGAAAGGGAGTACGAAGAGATGGGTACACTACAGCTCTCTGCTCCCATAATAGACAGCCTTTAAGTTTCGACAGTTCCAGCCGCCTGTGATAATATGACAGGAACTGTTCAGCAACATCTCTAGGCCAGCCCCTTTCAACCCAGCCCAGGACATGTGAGATAATGGGGTCTCATTTTGAATAGGCAGCCACATCGGTGGATGATAATGGCAAGTCTAGACCAGTGTTTCTCAACCTTGGCAACTTGAAGATATCCGGACTTTAACTCCCAGAATTCCCCAGCCAGCATTCGCTGGCTGGGGAATTCTGGGAGTTGAAGTCCAGACATCTTCAAGTTGCCAAGGTTGAGAAACACTGGTCTAGATGATCGATCAAAAGCACCGTAGAAACGGGGGCCAAAGTTGGAGATCCCTGGGCCCCTAGAAGACCTCCGAAGTCCCTTCCAGCCCTGGGATCCTACGTTCCCTCCTACAGGGAGTCCGAGACCAGGTCTTTGTCCTCTTCCAGCAGTTACGTAAGCACAACTCCTTGGAGTAGGTCTCCTCCCTCCGGCCTGCAGCTCTGCTGATTTCATCCTCCGCTGCATTGGGAGTTTTGCTTCCTGCCCAATCCACCACCAGCACAGCTGAGAGACCTCAGCAGCCTCCAAAGTCACCCGAAGGACCGAAACCGGTGCCGCAACTTGGCTGCAGCCGCTGCGAGGAGCTTCAGCCCCACCTTGGAAAGCAATGCGGTACTCAGAAGACCAAGAGGTGTGACGGGTGGCTTTCGTGCAGTGAGGCAATGCGGGGAATGCCAGAGAACAAAAGAGAGTCTCTTCTCTCTCTCTCTCTCTCTCCCCTCTTCCCAGCCCTTATTCGTTTCACAACCCCACCTGAGCGAGAGCTAAGAGGAGAATCCTGGCTTGCAAGGCGATGGATATTCCACCCCAACAGCTGCTGATTGGCCACCGCAAACGCTTCCTGTTGAGTAAGCAGAGGCTGCCTTGGGTCTGTGGGAGGAACCCAGCACAGGCGGTTCCTAAAAGCGAGAGAACCGGGTGAGCAAACAGAAAGTTTCTTTCTATTGTCTTTGTCTACTTCCGCAAACAATCGGACTCAAGGAAGGCGTTAGATGAAAACAAACACAGTGCACAATAATATAAACACAAAGAACATTTCATTTCATTTATTATATTTATATGCCGTCCTTTTCCCCCGAAGGGGACTCAGAAAGAACGGGAACCCGTAATCACACAGCATGCTAGAAGAGTTCCTAGAACCCTAGAACCTCGAAGGGACCTTGGAGATCTTCTAGTCCAACCTGCTCCTCAAGAAGGAGCCCCTAGGCCATTCCAGAGAAACGGCTGCCCAGCCTCTTCTTAAAAGCCTCCAGTGACTTTTGGAGGCAAGTCGTTCCACTGATTAATTGTCCTACCTGTTAGGAAACTTCTCCTAAGTCTCAGCTTGCTTCTCTCCTTGATTAGCTTCCACCCATTGCTTCTTGTTGTGTCTTCGGATGCTTTGGAGAATAGGGGGACCCCCCTCTTCTCTGTGGCAGCCCCTCAAGTACTGGAAGACTGCAATCATTACTCAACAAGTGGAAGAGAAGTTGCCTTCAGAAGTTGCAGGAGCTTCATCTCTTTCAAGAAGAGACTGGACTGCCATCAATTGGAAATGGCGTAAGGCAGTGTTTCTCAACCTTGGCAACTTGAAGATGTCCGGACTTCAACTCCCAGAATTCCCCAGCCAGCGAATGCGTAAGGTCTTCTGCTTGAGCAGGGGGCTGGACTAGATGACCTACAAGGTCCCTTACAACTCTGTTAATCTGTTAATGTCACCCCTAGCCCTTCTCTTTAAAAGTTTGAAGTTTGAAGTTTCATTTTATTTATATGCCGCCCTATTCCCTGAAAGGGACTCAGGGCGGCGAACAATTCCAACGGGAAGGGGAACATGCAATACAAAATAGACATTTAAAATAACCAACAACCACACCTGTCAAGAGGGGAGGGGAACTCATCAACCCCAGGCCTGCCGGCATAGCCAGGTCTTAACGGCTTTTCGGAAAGCCAGGAGAGAGGTGAGGGTCCGGATCTCCGCGGGGAGTTCGTTCCAAAGGGCCGGAGCTGCAACAGAGAAGGCCCTTCCCCGGGTCGTAGCCAGATGGCATTGGCTGGTAGATGGAACCCGGAGGAGGCCAACCCTGTGCGACCTAATGGGTCTGTGGGAGGTAATTGGCAGCAGGCGGTCTCTCAAGTACCCGGGTCCAATACCAAGAAGGGCTTTATAAGTAATAACTAGCACCTTGAAGCGTATCCGGAGACCGATTGGAAGCCAGTGCAGCTCGCGGAGGATAGGTGTAACGTGGGTGTATCGAGGTACACCCACAATCGCTCGCGCGGCTGCATTCTGGACAAGTTGAAGTCTCCGAATGCTCTTCAAGGGCTGCCCCATGTAGAGCGCATTGCAGTAGTCCAGTCTTGAAGTCACGAGGGCGTGAGTGACTGTTGCGAGTGCCTCCCGGTTCAGGTAGGGACGCAACTGGTGCACCAGGCGAACCTGGGCAAATGCCCCCCTGGTCACAGCCGACAAATGATGTTCTAAAGTCAGCTGTGGATCCAGGAGGACTCCCAAGTTGCGAGCCCTGTCTGAGGGGCGTAAATTTTCACCCCCCAGCCTGAGTGATGGAATACTAACCAAATTTTTGGGAGGGAAACACAACAGCCACTCGGTCTTGTCTGGATTGAGCACAAGCTTGTTAACCCCCATCCAGACCCTGACAGCCTCCAGGCACTGGAACATCACGCTCAGGTCCCTCTCAGAAAGCTAACACCTGGCCTTCAGAGTGACCACATGAATGCAGAGAATATAAATCCTTCCATTTCCCCACCATTCAATTAGAATTGAAAAAAAAAGCCCACCTTGGATGGGAAGTGGAATGTTTTCAAAGAACACCCCCCACCCCCCCAAAAAAGCCCAGTTGCCTTTGAAAAGCATCTCCATAGAAATAACCTACAGAGCAACCACTTTCCCTGAACCCACCCACTGTAACATCCACCTCTTTGCCCTCACAGACGGTCCAGATGTTGAATAACTCTGAGAGGGCCAATGGGACCATCTCCTCCTGTTGGGGTTGGAATGAAATTCAGCAGCCAGTGAGATCCATCCTGTTTCCATGCATGCCTCTACCTAAACCCACTTCCTTTCGGGCACTCTGTCTGTGCATCGCCATCTTAACCGATTAACAAGAGTTGGAAGGGACCTTGTAGGTCATCTAGTCCAACCCCCCAGCCAAGCCGGAGACCCTACACCAGTGTTTCTCAACCTTGGCGACTTTAAGTCCTGTGGACTTCAACTCCCAGAATTCCCCAGCCGGCTGGGGAATTCTGGGAGTTGAAGTCCACAGGACATCAAGTCGCCAAGGTTGAGAAACACTGCCCTACACCATGTCTGACAGATGGCCGTCCACTCTCTTCTTGGAAGCCTCCAGGGCTGACGCTCCCACGACATCCCTCCATCCCTCCAAGAGACATGGCCTTCCTCCCAGGCGCAGCTACTTACACCAGCTCGTGTTCTGCAGGTTCAGCAGAACAATCATCGTGGATGACATGTAACTTCGCACGCCCCATGCGCCTCAAGTGTCACCCTAAAATCAGCACATGCACACTTCCACCCCTCCCAGGAGAAACTCCCCTATAAAACAACCCTCCTGTACCCCATTTTATTTGTAGCTGAACCACCTCCCCCCCAGGCAAACCTGTTTGGTTTGGGGAATAAATAATGTTCCTTTATTCTTGCGCAACCTTGGCTCCAGTTGGAACTCTGACTTATTCTTCTGATAGGCTTCATTTCCTGAAGGCCCCGGACGCAGCTACTTGCCCCCCTACCTAGAAGGAGCCTAGAAGGGCTCTAACCCCAAAGTCAAGCCAGATGCCACTTCCTCTTTCCCTGCAGACCACAGGCCCAAAGGAAGCAATGTACAACAAACACACAATGAACATACGATGGACGGTTGCAGGAAGCGGGCCTGGCTAGTCCAGTGAAGAGAAGGACCAGGGGAGGCAGGAGAGCATCTTCCAGTAGTTGAGGGGATGCCACAGAGAGGATTAGGGGGTCAAGCTGTTTTCCAAAGCACCCAAAGGGCAGAGAAGGATCAATGGATGGAAACTGACCAAGGAGAGATTCAACCTGGAAATAAGGAGGAATTTTCTGACAGTGAGAACAGGAGTTGCCTTCAGAAGTTGTGGGAACTTCATCCCTGCAGGCTTTCAAGAAGAGACTGGGCTGCCATCGGTCAGAAATGGTGTAGGGTCTCCTCCTTGAGCAGGGGGTTGGACTAGACGACCTCCAAGGTCCCTTCCCACTCCGTTAATCTGTTAAAGCCGAAATAACTCGGCGAGACCTTGTGGCAAGCCCAGCTCCACCCAGGGAGAGTGCAGAGGGTGGTGAAGGTGAGGAGAGCGTTATGCAACCAGAGGCCCAGGGACGGCTCTGCCTTCTGCCCGAAGGGATTGCGCAACTTTAAACAAAACTCTTGGATGACAAAACCCTGACGCAACCTGATTGGTGACCTCATGCTCTGTTGTTCTTGTGGTCAACTCATGTTAGGCTGGAAGGCCAGCCCCTCCCCCCCCCCGCTTGGCCAGAATGGCTTTTCTCCAGCAGCCCTGAGGTCCTTCTGCTCCTGCTCAGGTTGATCTCCAAGTCTACGTATTTTATACCTTATTCCAGTGTTTCTCAACCTTGGCGACTTTAAGTCCTGTGGACTTCAACTCCCAGAATCCCCCAGCCAGCAAGAGCTGGCTGGGGGATTCTGGGAGTTGAAGTCCACAGGACTTAAAGTCGCCAAGGTTGAGAAACACTGCCTTATTCACTGTCTCCTTAATGTTCTGTTAAGCATTAACAGAATCCACAATGGACTGAAAATCAGCGTCTCCACTAGATGATTGATAGTCCAACTGAAAGTAAGTAAAAATAGCCAGGTTTGGTGGTGGTGGTGGTGGGAATCTTTCTTTTACTTAAACTTCCTTAAACCTCCAAAAAGGTTACCTTAGACCTAATCCACATATCAAAGGAAAAGGCCTGTAAACACAAGCAGAGTTAATTAAAACAATCTCACAACGGAACTAGCAATAGCAGTTAGACTTATATAGCGCTTCATAGGGCTTTCAGCCCTCTCTAAGCAGTTTACAGAGTCAGCATATTGCCCCCAACAACAATCCGGGTCCTCATTTCACCCACCTCGGAAGGATGGAAGGCTGAGTCAACCTTGAGCCGGTGAGATTTGAACCGCAGAACTGCAGATAGCAGTCAGCTGAAGTGGCCTGCAGTGCTACATTTAACCACTGCGCCACCTCGGCTCTGCACGTTCACCAGAATAAAGATGACATGTACCCACACAGACACCCACCCACCCACCCACCCTTTCCCCTCAAGTGTCACCCTCCCTACAATCAGCACATACACACTTCCACACCCAGGACTAGCTCCCCCATAAAATAGTCCTTCTGCGCCCTGTTTTCTCTGTAGCTGCTCCCCCTAAGCAAACCTCTTTGCTTTAGGAATGAAAAATAATTCTCCTCTCCTCCCAGGTGCCTGGATTTCATTTTCTTTCGTTTTCTGTAGAAAATCAGCCAACAGAGAGCAGTTTTCCTATCCCAGGAGTTTCAAGTTTCAAGTTTAATTTTATTTATAGGCCGCCCAATCCCGGAGGACTCCGGGTGGCTTACAGAGAGGGGAAATAAAATAAAATAAAAATAAAATAGACAAGTTAAAAAACAACACAGATACATTCATTTCCGTCGGGGCTGGACCTCAACAATGAAGTCAACAGCCCCAGGCCTGCCGGAATAGCCAGGTCTTGACAGCTTTTCTGAAGGCCATGAGAGTGGGTGAGATCCGGAAGGGGATACAGATTGGTTCTCCCAGCAACTGAGGCTGGGACAAGAAGGAGGGGAGGTTTTGTAGTGGGAAATCTAAGGGGACGCACAGGAAGTGAGGAGCCAAGGCAGGGCAAAGGAATACGGGTTTATTGCAAGCTAACACTCTCTACAAGAATCTGAGCTACTAAGAGTCAAAGCAAGTAGGTGGCAGATCAGTGGTAGAAAGGAGTGGGGTTTATGGAGGGGAGGGGGATTGTGGGGTCCTTGGTGACCTCTGAGCCTGCGGACATTTCACGATTCAACTAGGGAACGTCATCAGTGCTAGAAGGGAGTGGGGCAGAGGTCTTCAAACTTGGTAACTTTAAGACTTGTGGACTTCAACTCCCAGAATTCTCCAGCCAGCTGGAGAAGCCCACAAGTCTTAAAGTTGCCAAGTTTGGGGACCCCTGGAGTGGGGTTTTGGGAGGAGGAGGAGGACTGTGGGGTCCTTTGTGGTCTCTGAGCTTGGTGATTTTCTTGCAGATGTTTCATTACCAAACTAAGTGAGACCATTAGCGCTAGAAGGGGTCAGGGTTTGCAGAGAGGAGGTGGACAGGAGGAGGAGGATAGGGGGCAGGAGAAAGAGCAGGAGAGCTGTGGAGTCCTTGGTAGTTGGTGAGTTTGGTTGCTTTCTTGCAGACGTTTCATGCCCAAACTAGGTAACATCATCAGTGCTAGAAGAGTGGGGGGCTTGTGGAGTCCTTGGTGTGTTCTGAGCTTGGTTGGTTTCTTGCAGGCGTTTCATTACATAACTAGGCAATGTCATCGGTGATGAACAGGGTGATGAACAGTTGAAACGAAATGTCCTTCAAAAGGCCTGATAAAATTGTTTTTAGCCAAAGTGGGACGAATGTGAAGTCTTAAAACTGAGCTGAGATGGAAACCTCAGAGAAAGACGCATCTGGAGGGAGGGGGGGAGCGGGGGGGGGGGAGAGTTGCGTTAATAGGGTTGCTTAAGCCACTTGTTGAAAGCATGAAAGGACATTGCCTCATAAAATATATGGCTTTCGTTAGTGCTCAGAGTTTGGGAAATAGAGGTTACGGTTTCTTAGGGTAGAAACATCTGTGCAGTGAGACAGAAACCTGTGTTTCTGTTACGGGAATCTCCTTACTTGGTTTTTGTTAACCATAATTAACATTTATTTATGTTAGCAAACACTAATATGTCCTGCAACTGCCCTGCTGGCATCAGTTGTGAGGGAAGTGCATAATTGCAACGTGTGTGATGACGCCCGTTCCTTTTCTGCCGTCCTCATCACTTCTTACAGACACAGCTGACATCAATTGTAGCGACGGGAGACTTTAATTCCCTCATCATTTGTGTGACTTCTCTCGTGGACCACAGTTGCCTCGTCATGATTGGCAGCAGGCAAAATTTGAGTTGACGTGAGCAAACAAGACCTGTTTAATTGAAGTTTCTGGAGGAATTGTTTCAAAGGAAAGAAAAGTACATCTTAGTAGCCAAGCACGCCTCTTGGATTTCAAGTCAATTTGAATGAACGCAGAGTAACTGATAAGTAGGGCTCCATGGCTAGACAAGGTCATGGGAAGAGGAACTCCTAAAGAAGGAGACACCAGAAAGAGGGCTTCCGGGCTGAGCAGGGGGGTTGGACTAGAAGACCTCTGAGGTCCCTTCCAGCTCTGTTCTTCTGTATTCTGTGCAATTCCAAACAGTGAATTAAGAAGAGCAAAAATGTGGAGCTCAGATGCCCAACATTTATGCTGCTAAGCATATCAGTTGTTAAGTGAGTTTTGTCCCATTTTAGGACCTTTCTTGGCACAGATGTGAAGCCCTGCAGCTGTTCGGCTAGTAACATGGTTGTTAAGCTTCCCCAGTGACTTGGCTCAAATACGAACCAGTGGCCAAGCGCCTGAATTCTGATGGCTTTAGCAGGGGGATCCTGCAACGGTCCTAAGTGGGGAAGATGACTCTGTCCTTTTTTCCAGTGTCATTGCAACTTCAAAAGGTCACTAAGTGAATGTTTGTAAGACAAGGACTATGGCTACACAACAAGCTTAGTGAAGACATTACACAACAACAAAAAGACACATACAGAAATCAGACCTTGGGACTCTACAAAGAGTGCAGAGAAGAGCAACCAGGATGATGAAGGGACTGGAGGCTCAAACATACGATGGACGGTTGCAGGAACTGGGCCTGGCTAGTCTAGGGAAGAGAAGGACCAGGGGAGACAGGAGAGCATCTTCCAATATTGGAGGGGCTGCCATGGAGAGGAGGAAGGGGGTCCAGCTATTCTTCAGAGCATCCGAAGGCCAGAGAAGGAAGAATGGATGGAAACTGACCAAGGAGAGATTCAACCTGGAAATAAGGAGGAATTTTCTGACAGTGAGAACCATTAATGAGAAAACCTCCAAGGACCCTGCGAACTTTGTTATTCTGTTATCTATCTATCTATCATTTGTAAGCCACCCAGAGGGCCTTAATGGTGAGATGGGTGGCCAATAAATAAACAAGTAAGCAAGCAAGCAAATAAATAAATACATACACACATATATAGCAATAGCAATATAGCAATAGCAGTAGACTTATATACCGCTTCATAGGGCTTTCAGCCCTCTCTAAGCGGTTTACAGAGAGTCAGCATATTGCCCCCAACAATCTGGGTCCTCATTTTTACCCACCTCGGAAGGATGGAAGGCTGAGTCAACCCTGAGCCGGTGAGATTTGAACCGCTGAACTGCTGATCTAGCAGTAGCCTGCAGTGCTGCATTTAACCACTGCGCCACCTTGGCTCTATACATACATACATACGTATGGATTTTGAAAGGGTAGGAGTGGGCAAATCCTAACAGTTGGGTATCCACCTGCCTGGTGCCCAGGTGGTTGACCTTCAGCCGGAACAACCAGGAACAGAAATTCATTCATTCATTCATTCATTCATTCATTTGTCATCCATCCATCCATTCTGTTCACAGCTGGACTTCTAGACTGAGGGCATCTGAGTCATTTCCCAGGCGCTGCCTGTAATAGTCTCCACCTTGTTCTACAGGTAGACCTCGACTTACAACAGTCCATTTAGTGACCATTTGAAGTTACAGCGGCACTGACAAAAGTGACTTATGGCCGTTTTCACACTTACGACCGTCACAGCATCCCCATGGTCACGTGATCGAAATTTTTGTCAAGTGGTTCCTATTTATGGCGGTTTCAGCGTCCCAGGGTCACGTGACGCCCTTTTGCGACCTTCAGACAAGGGAAGCCGGATTCACTTAAGGACCACATTACTCACTTAACAATTGCAGTGATTCACTTAACAACTCTGGCAAGAAAGGTCATAAAATGGGGAAGCTGTTCTCTTAACAGCTGTCTCATTAAGCAACAGAAATTTTGTGCTCAGCTGTGGACCCAAATCGAGACGGAGGGCTTGGAAGAGTGAGGGCCAGGGGGCTCTGAGCCTCTTCCTCAGGCGGCTCGCGGAGAGGGGCAGCGTGGCAGGGGGTGGAATGGGCAGCTTGGATTCCAAGCCAGCAGGTGGTAGGTGGCAGCCCATGAACCCTGCAGGCCGGAGGGGGTGGAAGTGGTGGCAGGACCAGGAAGCACGAAGGTAATTTGGTCTCCTTGGTGGCTGCCTTTGTCTGGGCCAACCAGTTGGAGAAGATCTTGGCAGTCATCAAGAATTGGCTCCCGGACAAGGCGGGATCCCTTCCTGTTGACTCCCAGCTGGTTCCAAGGAGGAAGTGGCCAATCCTCCATGCCAGGTGCAGCCACTGGCCCTGGCAGCAGAGCCCCGGATCCTGGAGGATGGGGTGGGTAGTCTAGGAAGTTAGCCCCCAACCCCTCTCCTAGAAGAATGAGGCCTCCTGGGAAATATTGAAAAGGCAGAATGTTATAATTTCCCTGGATGAGAAATGGAGAAACGTGTTTTGAGGCAGGAAACAGACTCACTCTTAATAGTCCCCACCTTTGTCAATGGGCCTTTTAAAGGCCTGAGTCAGTCTATTCTACATAACAGAGGCCTCCCCCTTCCGCTCCAGGGTGATGGGATTAAGGCATGATAGGATTAGTCCTTTACCCATCTCACCACCGGGCACCTGGGAAGAAGTGATGCTCAACCAAACTTGGACTCACACCCTACAGAGTTGCCCCTGGGTGGCCCCCATGGGAGTCTGACAACCAATCAGAATGCAAGATGAAGATCAAAGGCCAGAGAGGGCATAAAACCAGGGACCTTCAGCATCTCTGTCCCTTTTCTTCTCCACCCAACATCTGGAAGCCTCTGATCCCCCTTTTCTCTCCAGGAGCTCAAGCCATGTGACCCTGTCCACCATCAAACCATCTTTCCAAGCAGCCTCCGTGTCTCCAGTCTCTTTTCCCCCACTTGGAGCCGAACCCAGAAGGACGTTTCTTCCCACAGTCGGTTCAGAGAGAAGATGGGCTGAAGGTGGCCACGGAGGTTCTCCCTCCAGGAGAAGGACTCAGGTGGGCTGCCATCTTTAGCTCCCCTGCACCAGTTGGGTTCCTCCTGGCGGTCAAGAGGCCACCCGGCTGCCTTTTCTGACCTCCAAGCCAATTCCAGGCAGGGTCCCACGGCAGGGTTGAGGCACAGGTCCACCTGGCTTGGACCTCACCTCTAGCCAAGCTGGCTACCCAGGTGTGGGAGCCTCCCAGCTCCTCCTCCTCCTCCTCCTCGGTGGGGAAACCTGTCTGGGCAGGGCTTAGTGGGGAGTCCACTCAGCTGCTGGGAGAGGCTCCTGTCAGAGTCGGCATCCAGGCAGCCCCGCCTGTTGGGCTCTTTAAATCTAGCCTGGCCAGGCTGTGGGGCTCAGACGCAGAAACAGCACCTCCCGCATCAGCATGATCTCCCAGGAGCTCCTCCTTGCCCTCACGCTGCTTGTCCTGGGCACCCAGGCGGCTTCCTTGGCTGGCAAAGAGGACCAAGGTGAGTGTATGCAGCCAATGGGAGGGCCTCGCCTCCAAACGGTTGTACACACATACACACACACACACACAGACACCCCAGTGCACTGCTCCTGGCTGCATCTCTTTCAGCTGCCCCAAATGTCCTGCTTTGCAGCTGGGCTTCCAGGCCCCCAGGTGCTCAGGACACCTGCAGAAAATATTAGAATGTGCAGAAATGAACAGATTAACATTGGCAATGAAGGAGAGAGAGCAAACTGAATATTATATGATTTGGGGTGTGTTTTACCAGTGGTTGGAGGGAAAAAAAGGAGTTTGGAAGTGAAGAAAGCTAAAAAATAAGTAGACAATATACTTAGAGATATAAAACTGTTAGCATGTGTATTATGAAAATAATGAAGTTTAATATATTACTAGAAGATATTAAGAAGAAAAATGGAGAGTTCCATAACTTTTAAATGCTCAATATATTATAATACTAAACTTAGGGAAATAATGTTAACATGAATGTGAAAAATGTGGCAAAAGAGGAACAATGCTGCACAGAGATGTTTGCACCCAGACGACACACGGCTTAAGGACAGATGGAACGTTTAGTTTTGTCATTGAAAAATAATAAAACTTGTTTAAAAAAAGGGCAAGCGCAGAACAGTGGGTGATCCAATCCCTGCAGCCTTAGAATCTCCCCTGGATCCCACCTGCCTTGCCCGGAACTGGCTACGTGGGGAACGAGCCCTTGTGGGGAGTCCCCAGGACCCCAAAGTCTCTGAGAGCTGGAGGTGCCCCTTTTTCCTCTGTGTGTGTGTGTGTGTGTGGGGAGGATCCTGGGTTCCCCTGGAATGGAAGAATCGGCCTTTGGATGGGCCTCTGTTTTCAAAGGGGGCCCTCAGGATGGGGCCAAAACTTTAGGATGGCAACCTCGATGGGGCATCGAAAGCTGAGCCTGTTTTGTTCTTTCTCTTCACCCGGGACCTCGGTTGACTGTGGTGGACAGAGATTATTTCTCCATTTTTTGGGACATTGTTCATTCTAGCAATACTAGATGCTATTCAAGGGTCCAGTCCTTGGAAAAGATATATATATATATATATATATATATATATATATATATATATATAGATAGATAGATAGATAGATAGATAGATAGATAGATAGATAGATAGATAGATAGATAGATTAGAGATAGAGAGATAGAGAGATAGAGAGATAGAGAGGTAGAGATAGATAGTGATAGATAGATAGAGATAGATTAGAGATAGAGAGATAGAGAGATAGAGAGATAGAGAGATAGAGAGATAGAGATAGATAGAGATAGAGAGATAGAGATAGATAGATAGATAGATAGTGATAGATAGAGATAGATAGATAGAGATAGATAGCTAGATAGCTAGATAGCTAGATAGATAGATTATATATATATATATATATATATATATATATATATATATATATATATATATATATATTAGAGATAGAGAGATAGAGAGATAGAGATAGATAGATAGAGATAGATAGATAGATAGATAGATAGTGATAGATAGAGATAGATAGATAGAGATAGCTAGCTAGCTAGCTAGCTAGATTAGAGATAGAGATAGAGATAGAGATAGAGATAGAGATAGAGATAGAGAGATAGAGATAGATAGATAGGTAGATAGAGATAGATAGATAGATAGATAGATAGATTAGAGATAGAGAGATAGATAGAGAGATAGATAGAGATAGATAGAGATAGATAGATAGTGATAGATAGATAGAGATAGATAGATAGAGATAGATAGCTAGATAGATAGATTAGAGATAGAGATAGAGATGGAGATGGAGATGGAGATGGAGATGGAGATGGAGATGGAGATGGAGATGGAGATGGAGATGGAGATGGAGATGGAGATGGAGATAGAGATAGATAGATAGATAGATATAGATATAGATATAGATATAGATATAGATATAGATATAGATATAGATATAGATATAGATATAGATATAGATATAGATATAGATATAGATATAGATGATATAGATAATATAGATATAGATATAGATATAGATATAGATATAGATATAGATATAGATATAGATATAGATATAGATATAGATATAGATATTATATATATATATATATATATATATATATATATATATATATATATATATATATATATATATATTAGAGATAGAGAGATAGATAGATAGAGATAGATAGATAGATAGTGATAGATAGATAGAGATAGATAGATAGAGATAGATAGCTAGATAGCTAGATAGCTAGATTAGAGATAGAGATAGAGATAGAGAGATAGGGATAGATAGAGATAGATAGATAGATAGATAGAGATAGATAGATACCGTAGATAAATGATAGATAGATACTGTAGATGATAGATAAATAATAGATAGATAAAAGATAGATATAGAGAGATAGAGATAGTAATAATAGATCTAGATGGATGTGTAGAGAGATGGAGAGATAGAGATATTTTCTATAGTATATTTAGAAACTGCCCAACTTTCTCAAACAGAAACTCTGTCTGTGTAATCCTCGCCCCATTCTGGGGTTCAAGAGTGGGAGGTTCTCCTCCCACTCCTTCCTTCTCCATTCTTTCCCAACAGCCCTATGAGTTAGCTGAAGACTTGGGGCAGGGGGTTGAAATCCAGGGCCCTCAGGAACCTTTCTAGAGAACCCCAGGAGCCTTCACCCAAATATTCAGCCTCCTACACAGAAGTTAGGGCAGGCTCTGCATTCAGCTAATTGTGTAGCTGCTAACAGTTGACAAAGGCTTGATGGTAAACCAACCATTCACCCACCCACCCACCAAGTGATCAATCCATCCGTCCATCCATCCATCCATCCATCCATCCATCCATCCATCCATCCATCCGTCCATCCCTACTCAACTGGCTTCTGGACGGACTGGATCTGCCTCCTCGCTGGCCAGGGGACGGAGAGAGCTCGATGAAAGCGAAGGGTGCCTGGCCCAAACTCTTCCAAAGGGGGAATTAGCCCCCAGGGTCTCCCCTCCCCATTGTTCCCTCCCTGGGCTTCCCTTCTCCTTCGTTCTTTGCAGCCAAGGAGGGCTACTGCTACCACCTGCCTCCCTTGGGAGACGTCTTCGACACCCAGGACTGCAGCGCCTGCCAGAAGAACTCCTCCTGCTCCACCTGTGCCAGGGATGACCAGTGCCCAGGCGCCCAGAAATGCTGCCCGGGAGACTGTGGCTACGTCTGCGAGGAAGCCATTATGGGTGAGTTGCCCTCTCAGCCCGGCCTTTCCCCGTTTCTTGCCATCTGCCAAGGAGGGAAGCCTTTAAGACGTCCTTGGAGGGCTCCTCCTTTCAGCCCATCCCATTTTGAAACCGGGGAGGGGGGGGGCTTGGCGCTCTCTGAGCTGGGTAGTTTTCCTGAAGACGTTTCATGACCCAACTAGGGAACATCATCAGTGCTAGAGGAGAGTGGGGAGGAGGAGGATTCTGGGGTCCTTGGCGCTCTCTCAGCTGGGTTCTTTCCTTGCAGATGTTTGATGGCCGAACTAGGGAACAACATCAGTGCTGGTGGAGAGTGGGGTTTGCTTTCAGTTTAGGTTCTAGTCGCTGGCCCTGTGCTGCTCTTGGAGGCTGTTTGTTTGGCTTGCTTGGCACTTCCCTGATTGGGGCATTGATTACTTCTTGAGGGTTGGCCTGGTGCCAGCCTGGGAGTTGATCTCTGCTCCTTTGGGGGCTGAGGGCTGGGGAAGGAACAGGCCTTCCGTGGGGCTTCCGGAAGGGTTTGCAAGAGGCCCCGTCTTCCACCGGTCTTCCACCAGCACAGCCAGGCTGACCCAGGTGCCTTGCCTGAGCAGGCCGGGGGTGGGTGGGTGGGCTGCAGCCCCCAGGATGGGCTTCCCGCTTGCAGCAGTTGGCAAGGGTGGAAACTTGGCGGCCCCAGAAGAATGGAAATCTGTCTCCAGCTACCCCAACGTCTCCTCCGTCCACACCGGCCCCCTGCTCCCAGCTGACCAGAGGCCGGGAAGAAGCAGGGAGTCCAGCCTACCAGAGACGGCCCCACGGGGACGGGAGGAAGCCTGGGCCCGTGGGGAGAGGAGGGACTCCTAGCCAGGGGCCAAATCGCCTTAGTGGAGCCTCGCAGCTGCCTTTGGCCCATGCTCCACTCCGGGTGGGCTGGGCCTGGCCCACTCCAAGGCAAAGCAGACATGAATGTTCATTTAGCGACTGCTATAACAGCATTGGGAAAAAGTGACTTATGACCAGTTTTCACACTTATGACCGTTGCAGCATCCCCACAGTCACGGGATCAAAGTTCGACCCTTGGCTCAAATTTACGACGGTCGCTGTGTCCCAGGGTCACGTGATCCCCTTTGCTGACCGCCCCCCCCCCGGCCACCAAAATCAAAGGGGGAAGCCACGTTCACTTAACGACGGTGTCTAGAAAGGCCGTAAAACGGGGCACTTAACATTTTAGGAACAGAAATTTTGGTCTCCATTGGCATCCTATGTCTTTGTAAGTTTTGCAAGTTTTCTGTAGCTGCTTTTTAGCTGGTTTCCCAGATTCCTTTCGAAGAGACTGGACTCTCCTCCGGCAATAGCAATAGCAGTAGACTTATATACCGCTTCATAGGCCTTTCAGGCCTCTCTAAGCGGTTTACAGAGAGTCAGCATATTGCCCCCAACAATCTGGGTCCTCATTTTACCCACCTCGGAAGGATGGAAGGCTGAGTCAACCCTGAGCCGGTGAGATTTGAACCGCTGAACTGCTGATCTAGCAGTAGCCTGCAGTGCTGCATTTAACCACTGCGCCACCTTGGCTCTGACAGCACTGCTGTCTCCCGGCAGAACAAGGCCGCCCATGATGCCCCATCGGCCCTTCCTAGGAGACCCGGCCCTCCTCAAAGCTTAGAGCAGTGTTTCTCAACCTTGGCGACTTTAAATCCCGTAGACTTCAACTCCCAGAATCCCAGGATTCTGGGAGTTGAAGTCTCCGGGATTTAAAGTCGCCAAGGTTGAGAAACACTGGCGTACAGGTTGCAAGGGTCAACCTCCCAGACTCCTTTCCTTGGATGGATCTTCTCCTCTCTCTCCTCAACCCCTGTCCGATTCTGCTGCTCTTTGGAGGTTCCCTCTGGGAAACCCCTTTCCCATCTGCCCCGAGGAGCCCCCTAGGGGTATTCTCCATCCTCCAGGTCAATGGCGCCCCCAAATGTGATTTTTGAAAAAGACAACGGGACATTCTAAGGTTTTTTCCCCTTGAAAACATTTCGCTTCCCATCTAAGAAGCGTCTTTGGTGACTTCTGATGTTAGAACCGAAGAACAGAGGAAGAAGGGAGCTTAGAGGTCTTCTAGTCCAGCCCCCCCCCCCAGATGTGGCCCACTACTGGGCATGGCCTATTTGAAATCGGGCTCTACAAGTGACTGGCTGGAGTGCAGACGCGTACACAGCTCGGCTTGTACAAGCAGCAGGCTGGCGGGCACTTTCGCGTGAGTGTGCCCGCCTGGCAGTTGTGTAAGGGCTGCGTGTGTGCCTACGTGACTCTGGTCCGCTGCTCACATGGCCCAGTTTCCCTCTCCCCCCTGCAGTCAGTCTGTCAAGCCACAAAGGTTGGGGGTGTGTGTTGTTTTATCCAACCTCCTGCTCAAACAGGGAACCCCTTTCTGTCCAGTCCCTCTTGAAAAGTCTCCGGATTCTTGGATGAAAAGCAAAAGGTTTTTTTTCAAGGAATCGCAAAATCTCAAGAAAGTCCAGTTGCCTTTTTGAAAAGCCCCAAAGTGGTGGCAATCCTGCCATTGTGCCACTGTGCCAACTCCCCTGCAGAAACCCAGTGCCAGGGTCCCAAACAGCCTCCAAAAGTAACTCAGAGTCCAAGGCAAAGTGTTGCTTAAAGTTCCAATTGATTAAGAGAGGCGCGGTGGCACATCTGGGAAAAGCCGAATCTGAAAGCTTCCCGGTTTCCCCCCCCTTCCCCAAGTCCATCCCATGGTCCAATCTCCCACCTCCACACTGGCAGCTTCCACCCATCCAGTTCCGGTCAGGTGCAGAGACAAAGGATGACCTTGGCTTTCTAGAAGGACTTTTGTTATGGCTGCATAGCATCTCACTCCGTACAATCCCCCACAGTCCCATTTCCCCACCATAGAAAATAGCAGAAGAATAGAAAGTGTGGCAGGCCAGAGACCCAAAAGGAAAGATGGATGCAGGCCTGACACCCCCCCCCCTCAAGGTGCTACTTGTCACCTACAAAGCCCTTCATGATAGTGGATCTGGGTACTTGAGAGACCGCCTACTGCCAATTACCTCAATGTCGACTGGCAATCACCCGGAGGAGAGCCTTCTCGGTGGCTGCTCTGACCCTCTGGAACGAACTCCCCGTGGAGATTCGTACCCTCACCACCCTCCAGACCTTCCGCACAGCCCTTAAAAACTGGCTGTCCCGACAGGCCTGGGGCTAAAGACCGCAACCCACCCGAATTGTATGAATGTTGTGCTTTTAACAATGTACTGTCTTATGTGTTTAATCTGTTTGTCCCCCCTTCCTTCTGAACTGTGAGCCGCCCTGAGTCCCCCCCAGGGAAAAGGGCGGCATATAAATAAACTACCTATACCTATACCTATACCCTTCCCAGGGCTTGAAATCCACCCCCGTCCAGCTCATGGCAACTTCCTCGCCAGCATGGAGGGAGGGAGGTTTTGGCTCTTTGGGGAGGGGGTGAGAATGCCGATACCTGCCCCACCACACTTCTCCCTTGCATGCCTGACATTTCTTCCAGTTTCTGGGCTTAGTGCTAGAAGGGAATCTCCCCGGTGTGTCATCACGGCCAGGGTGGGGCTGTTGACTAAGGAGAGGCACGTGGCCCGGGTGGCATTCCTTGGGGGAGGGGGTGACACAGAGCTCTGGAGCTTTCATTCGTTCTGGCCTCCCCCCACGCCCCAGGCAGCCGCCCAGCTGCTTGGCTTCTGGCTTTGCTTGGCAGCCCTGCGGATTTCTTTATCCCTCACTTGCTCCTTCCTTCGCTCCTTCCTCTTTCCCTCTCTGGCTTTTGAGAGTCTAGAGAACAGGAGGACCGGGGGGGGGGGGGCAGGATGGCACTCTCCCAGCATTTGAGGGGATGCCCCAAAGAAGAGGGGAGCAACTTATTCTCCAAAGCCACTGAAGGCAGGACAGGAAGCAACGGAGGGAAACTAATCAAGGAGAGAAGCCACCTGGAATTAAGGAGAAACTTCCTGACAGTGAGGACAATTAACCAGTGGAACAACCTGCCTCCAGAAATCGTGGGTGCAGCTTCATGACTGGAGGTTTTAAAGAAGAGATTGGACAGCCACCTGTCTGGAATGGTATAGGATCTCCTGCTCGAGCAGGGGTGGGCTAGAAGACCTCCAAGGTCCCTTTGAACTCTGTTATTCTGTATAAACACCACACTTATCACTGCAAAAATGAGAAAGGCCCTGGAGACTAAAACATATGAAGAATGGTTGCAAGGAATGGGAATGCTTAGCCTAATGAAGAGAAGGATTAGGGGTGACTTGATAGAGTCTCCCAGTATTTGAAGGGCTGCCCCAAAGAAGAAGGGGGCAACCTCTTCTCCATGGCCCCTGAAGGCAGGACAAGAAGCAATGGGTGGAAATAAATCAAGGAGAGAAGCTACCTGGAATTAATAGCAATAGCAATAGCAGTTAGACTTATATACCGCTTCATAGGGCTTTCAGCCCTCTCTAAGCGGTTTACAGAGTCAGCATATCGCCCCCAACAACAATCCGGGTCCTCATTTCACCCACCTCGGAAGGATGGAAGGCTGAGTCAACCTTGAGCCGGTGAGATTTGAACCGCCGAACTGCAGATAACAGTCAGCTGAAGTGGCTGCAGTACTGCACTCTAACCACTGCGCCACCTCGACTCCTCTATTAAGGAGAAACTTCCTAACAGTAGGGACAATCTGCCAGTGGAACTGCTTGCCTCCAGAGATTGTGGGTACTCCATCACTGGAGGTTTTTAAAAAGCGATTGGACAACCACTTATCTGGAATGGCATAGGCCTGGGGCCAGCGCTGTGGGGTAGAAAGGCGCTGCAGCTTACATTCCCTGCGTGTGGCTTCACGGACATTATTGGTTGCCTCTTGTCCAACAACTGACCAGGCACTGCTGGCTCTGGAGTGGGAATGTGCTGTGGAGTCCCAGACACTGATTTCCCCAACTGTGTGTTGGGCCCCTGAAAGGTGGGACCCCTGGCCAAGTTCTAGGAAGTCTGCCAAGCAAGTGGAGGGCAGGTGTGTGGTGGAATGTAGTCTGGATTCCAGAGAGCAAAGAGCAGCAGATAGTTTGGTTGGGAGGAAGGGAGTGAAGACGGCGTCTCCCTAGAGATTCTCAGAGCACTCGTGACCCATCAAAACCGCGGTCGACAAAACCGCGCTCGACGAAAGCGCGTACCTGACGTCATCAGCAGCGCGACGAAAAAAATTAAAAAATAAATAAAATTAAAATTAAAATAAAATTAAAGCAAGCCGATTCACATAAAGGTAAGGGTTAGGTTTAGGGTTAGGGTTAGGGTTAGGTTAAGGGTTAGGATTAGGTTTAGGGTTACGTTAAGCGTTAGGGTTAGGTTTAGCGTTAGGTTAAGGGTTACCGTTAGGTTTAGGGTTAGGTTTAGGGTTAGGTTTAGGGTTAGGTTTGGGGGGGTTAGGGTAAGGTTTTCGCTTTAATTTTAAATTTACCGCTCACAGCGCGATGCTTTCGTCGCGCTGTGATGACGTCACGTACGCGCTTTTGTCGAGCGCGCAATTGTCTACCGCGGTTTTGTGGTGGAACCCAGAGCACTATTTATAATATGCAAATAGCAACCTTTAGTCGGGCAAGATTCCGTCTGTAGGTGAAGGAACCATGAAGGAAACGACTGGAAAACAACTCCATGTATCTTGCATGGTTCCCGGGAGATCTGGCATCATGGTAAGACATGAGTGTACCATGTCATCCAAAGGATAGGACTGGCTTTGTACAAGGGGGGGGGGGCAATGCAGCACGTTCATAGCCTCAGATATTGACACATCTCACCTTTCACTACGGGCTGGAGACGGCCAAACCTTCTCCTGCAAAACATCTCACTTCCCCCGACCTTTCTGAGAAGATGGGTGTCCAGAGGATGTCGTGCATTCTTTCTTACCCCTTAGGATAATGATGATGATGATTACTACTCTTTAGCAACTTTAAAGAATATTTCAGAATCAGAATAGAGCTAAAAAGGGCCTTGGAGGTCTGCTAGTTCAACCCTCTGCTCAAGCAGGAGGCCCTGTACCAGTGTTTCTCAACCTTGGCCACTTGAAGATGTCCGGACTTCAACTCCCAGAATTCTCCAGCCAGCTATGCTTTTAAGTCAGTGTTTCTCAACCTTGGCAAACTTGAAGATGTCCGGACTTCAACTCCCAGAATTCCCCAGCCAGCTATGCTTTTAAGTCAGTGTTTCTCAACCTTGGCAAACTTGAAGATGTCCGGACTTCAACTCCCAGAATTCCCCAGCCAGCGAATGCTGGCTGGGGAATTCTGGGAGTTGAAATCCGGACATCTTCAAGTTGCCAAGGTTGAGAAACACTGCTCTACTATTTCTGTGTGTTTCCTTCCCCGGCTTCTTCATCTTGTTGATGGATCAAAAATTCAGTATGAAAGGTGGAAACTAATTGTTTGGCATCCCTTATATTACACAATCACACCACTTTGTTATGAGGTGTGTTAACTACGACAAGCGAATGCTGGCTGGGGAATTCTGGGAGTTGAAGTCCGGACGTCTTCAAGTTGCCAAGGTTGAGAAACACTGGCCTATACCATCCCTGACAGGTGGCTGTCCAGTCTCTTCTTAAAAACCTCCAGTGATGGAGGAACCACAACTTCCGGAGGCAACTTCTCTTCCACGGGTTAATTGTCCTCACTGTTAGAAAGTTTCTTCTTAATTCCAGGCTGTTTCTCCCCTGAATGAATCGCTTTGCTCTGTTGCTTTCCATGTACACCGAGTGCTTCTTCATCGGAGACAAATTCCTTCTAGGTCTAATCACACTCGATCAAATAAAGTATTCAATTCAATTCAGTGAATTGAGTCCCCTTCGGGGGGAAAAGGGCAGCATATAAATATAATAAAATCAAAAATCAAATCAAACCCTGGGATTGGCCTCAAGATGGCGCCACTGACCACAGCCTCTCCCTGAAATGCTCTCTGTGTATTTGAAGTTCTTTTCTTTAAATTTTCTGTAACTCCCTGCATGCAGGGAACTTTCTAGGACTATTTCTCCTCCTCAGAGGACTTCTAGAGATGATTTCCCCTTTGTCCCCGGTCTCATCTTGTGTCTCTCTCTGGCTGATGCAGATGTTTGCCAGCTGCCCTCCGTCTGTGGCATCTGCAAGGCGATGTTCTCACGCTTCTTCTACAATGCTTCCACGCACACATGTGAGCGGTTCATCTATGGGGGATGTGGTGGCAACAAGAACAATTTTGACTCCGAAGACGAGTGTCTCACAGCCTGCAAAGGTGAGTGGTAACCTCTGGCCAGCTGGAAGCAACTATTAGGAGGATGGAGAAGGTAGACAGTTGAAGGCACTTCTCATGGGCCTAGCAGAGGACACCAGTGATGGTCCTCAAGATCTTCTCTGGAGCTACACGGCTCTCCCTTTTGAAGAGACCTCTCAGTTGGTGATGATGTGGATGGTTTGAAATACTTCCCCTGGATTTTGGCTTTTTTTTCTGGCTGGGGAATTCTGGGAGATGAAGTCCACAAATTTTAAAATTGCCAAAGTTGGACATCCCAGGTCTAGGGGTCAGGATTCCCACTGCAGGTTGGACACAAGACTTAACTCTACTAGTCTTAAAGTTGCCAAGGTTGGATATCTCTGGTTTAGAGTTTTCACCCAATGGGTATCTCCCCTGCTAGTTTAAGAATATGTTGGAAGAAATATCCATCTGGTTCATTTCTAGCTGGAGGCTGATTGGAAAGATGGTTTAATGATGAAGCAGAAGCACATGGATTCTAGGTTCTAGGACCATGGAGTTGAATTCTTTTTTGTGTGTGTGGGGGTATTTATATCTTCTATTGGGCTTTCCACTGTGCAAGAACATGTACGCTAAACCAGAAAACTATTTTAAGTATTTTAACTGTTGGAAGAAATATCCATCTGGGTGAGTTCCAGCTCGTGGCTGATTGGAAAGGTGGTTTAATGATGAAGCAGAAGCACAGGGGTTGGAGGTCCTGGGCAGCTGATCACATGGAGTTGAGACTGGGGGCTATTTATACCTTCCATTGGGCTTGGCACTTGAGCTTCCTGTTCCTGTGCAACAACATGTACTCTATGGGCTGTCGTCAGACTCCCATGTAGGGGTATGTTTGTCTGAGCTAAGTTTGGTTGAGGTTTGGAGGGAGATGCAATGCCCTTAGGAGATTGAGCTCTGTGTCTTAGTGGGTTAATCCTTTTGTGTCCTGGAGGGTCACTTCTTAATCCCACCACCCTGGAGCTGAAGACCTTATCTCTTGTAGATAGGCTGGCCTAGTCCTTCTCAATGGGCACCAAGTATCTGCTGGGGGAAATGACCTGAAGCTCTGAGTTTCTGCCTCCCTTAAGGTTTTTTATTTCTCTTTTAGGGGAAACATTTTATCCTGCCTTTTAAAATATTCCTCAAAATATTCCACTCTTCTAGGAGAGGGGTGGGTGCTAACTGTCTACATCCCTGTGTTTCTTGATGACTCATTGACAATATCTGGGCTTGTCTCCATCGCCCCCTTAGCCTGACCCACCCTCCTTCCGCTTCCAGGGAGCGCCTAACTGTTGGCTGGAGCAGAGACGGCAAAACCACCACATCGGACTCCCGACTCAGCTGCTTTCCCGGAGACCCTGACTCTGCCACCGAGATGGGAAGAGAGGTTGAAGCTGCCTTGTCTGCACCCCCCCACCATGTGCCCCTCCATACACTCCGTGCTGTGTGCCTGTGCAGTTGCCCCCAAAGGACCCTCCCTCCAGCTCCCTGGGCTGGTCCTGTTGGTGTGTCCCTTGGCCATGCCCCTCCTCCTCAGGCAACGCCCCTTCTGCAGGTGTTGAGATAGGCTGGTCCTGTCCCCCCCGCCCCACGGATTAGACGAAGGGACTGGCAGTCCTGGTCAGTCTGGCTAGAGGGGGCTTCCTCTCACTCAGGCTCCCCTTGCCTTGCCCCCAGGAAGGGCAGTGGGGACTCAAGAGAAAGGGGGCTAGAGGGGGCCCTTGGCCCTTGGGGTCTGGCTTGGCTGCAATGGGGCCAGAGCTTCCACCTTCAGAGGAGAGAGAGCTGGGGGGGGTAGCCCTGGGTCAGCCCAGGCACAAAATGGCCCCACCCTGACTCAGGCAGGCCTGAATCTGAGGACGTCATGCAGGAAATGGCTGAAGGTGGGCTGGAAGCTGGAGACCCCCCCTCCTGCACACTCACTGGTCACTCTTTACCAGCCCCATGTGCCTTACAGGGGGAGGGGTGGGGGAAAGATGGGGCAGAGGTGTGTGTGTGTGAGTGTGTGTGTGTGTTCTGTGTTTCTCTGCATGTATGCTGTGCTGGAGGAGAGCTGGGATGGAAGGCTGAGGAATGAATGAATGAATGAAAGGTGTGAATGTGTGAATGAATGTCTGAACCAACCAATCCAGCCCCAGGGAACTGCTCCCTCCAGGGCTCTGCTTGTACATACAGTGAAAGAAAACATTAAAGGCGCTGAAAGTTTGCCGGATGGTCTGAACTTGGCTGTGGGAGAGTTTCTTTCGTGTTCGGTCAGCCGGTGGGGGGGCTAGCAAGAAGGAGCCAGAGGGACCACACTGCAGCCGTCCTGCAGGAGCAGGGGGTGAGGAGGAGGGAGGGGGGATAAGGAGGTGGAGGAGGAGGAGGAAGGGAAATAAAGGGGGTTGGACTAGAAGACCTCCTAGGTCCCTTCCATTGTCTTCTTATTCCTTAAAAGGTCTTCTAGTCCAACCCCCTGCTCAAACAGGAGACCCCATACCGTTCTGGGCAAGTGGCTGTTCAGTCTTTCCTTGAAAGCCCCCAGTGATGAAGATAACAGAGGAGGGAGCTTCATTCAGCAGGTTCTGACAGGTTCTGGAGAACCGGCAGAGGAAACTTTGAGTAGTTGGGAGAACTGGCAAATGCCACCTCTGGCTGGCCCCGCCCCCATCTATTCTCTGCCTCCGGAGTCCCAGCTGATCAGGAGGGAAGGGGGATTTTGCAGTAACCTCCTCCTGCCACGCCCACAGAGCCACGCCCACAGAACAGGTAGTATAAAATCTTAATCCCACCGCTGACCCATCACCTCTGGGGGGAAGCCATTCCACTGGTTAATTGGAGGGAAAGGGGGGGAGGGGGAGCTGGAGGATATGACATGATAGCAATATCCCAATATTTGAGGGGTTTCCCCAAAGAAGAGGGGGGGGTCAACCTATTTCCCAAAGCCCCTCTAGGCCGGAAAAGAAGCTATGGGTGGAAACTAATCGAGGATTTCCTGACAGAACAATCAGAAGTTGTGGGCGGCTCCATCATTGCAGGTTTTCAAGATGAGGCTGGACAGCCAGTTGTCCAAAATGGTATAGGGTTGCCTGAGCAAAGGGTTGGACTAGAGGACCTCCAAGGCCCCTTTCAGCTCTATTCTGATTCTGAAATAATCTTAAAAGTTGCTAAAGCAATTATCATCATCCTTATCATAAGGTATTCAATTATTCTGAGGAGGGGGAAATGGACAGGCAACATATCCGGCAGACCCTCTCTTAGCCTTCCTTCATTAGAAGGCAGCATCTCCCTTGCCCCCACTCCCCCCCCGCTTATTTGCTTCCTTGGGAGGAAGTGAGGCAAAAGGCTGGTGAAACCCATGGGGAGAGAATCCGGGGGTCAGGAGGCAGAGTCTGGACTGCCCTTCCTCTTCTTCCGCCAGGGGTCAATTGTGCCCTGATCCGATCTGGAGAAAGCCCCAAATCACTCACCCCTCTGAACATGCTCAGAGAATCCTTGGGTTGGGAGGGTCCGGGAGGTCCTCTAGCCCAACCCCGGCCCAGGACAGAGATCCTCAGAGCAATGGCCACCAACCTTTGCTGGAAACCCTCCAGTGAGAACGGGGAGGGGGGGGGATGGTGGCAGGGATGGTGGGATTTCATCCAGGGGAATCTCGTGCAAAGGGAGGATGCTCCCCCCTCCCCCCCCGAGACAGACGGTCCAGATTGAGGATATCAAATGAAACAATGCAAGGGATTTGAGTGAGAGGAAAATATCTTTTATTGCAGGGGATCATCTCCATCAGAAGGGGGCGGCGGCGGGGGGAGAAGAAGATGAGCAGGGAGCAAGGAGTGAGAGGAAGAGTAGGAGAAGGAGGGAGGGAGGAAGAGGAGGGAGGGAGGAAGAGGAGCAAGGAGGGAGGAGGGAGGAAGAGGAGGAGAAGAAGGGAGGGAGGAGAAGGAGGGAGGGGAGATAGGTAGGAGGAGGAGCAAGGAGGGCGGGAGGGAGGAAGAGGAGGGAGAGAGGAGGAGGAGCAAGGAGGGAGGAAGAGGAGGAGAAGGAGGGAGGGAGGGAGGAAGAGGAGGGAGGGAGGAGGAGGAGCAAGGAGGGAGGAGGGAGGAAGAGGAGGAGAAGAAGGGAGGGAGGAAGAGGAGGGAGGGAGGAGGAGGAGCAAGGAGGGAGGAGGGAGGAAGAGGAGGAGAAGGAGGGAGGGAGGAGAAGGAGGGAGGGGGAGATAGGTAGGAGGAGGAGCAAGGAGGGAGGGAGGGTGGAGGAGGAGGAAGGCTTTCAGCATAGCTAGGTCTTCACTTTGGGTTGGATCCAAGAACCATCATCCCCAGAGCCGAACCTGGGAGAGGATCAGCGCTCCTGTCGAAGGAAAGGAGAGAGATTCACCTTGGGAAGCAGCAGAGACAATCCCCCTCTTGGGGGGAGGGGAAAAGCCTGTTTCCCCCCCCTCCCAGTTCACGGGGCCCGAGCTTGACCGAGTGGCAGGAGGACCCGTCCATCAGGGGAGAGGTCCAGTCCTCAGGGTGTGGGAACATCTGCTTCACATCAGGGATTCTTCCCTTCCCATCAGGCAGGGGGTGAAATCCAGCAGGTTCTGACAGGTTCTGGAGAACCGGTGGCGGAGATTTTGAGCAGTTCGGAGAACCGGCAAATACTGTTTCTTGGTTGGTCCCAGAGTGGGGTGGGAATGGAGATTGTGCAGTATCGCCCCCCCTGCCACGTCCATCAATCCACAGAACCGCTAGTAATTTTTTTTACATTTCACCCCTGCCATGAGGGCCTTCGCAATCAGGAGTGGGATTCAGCTGGTTCGGACGGGTGCGGGCAAAGCGGATGTTGATTTTCATCTGGTTCACCAAACCGATAGTTCCAAGGACTGGCTGACCCCGCCCACCTCCCCCTCCCCAGAGTCCCCATGCGGCCCACTGTGGATGCCAGATAAGAAGAGCAGGGCCCACCTGGAGGCTCCGGGAGGGTGAAAAATGGAAGTTCCGGAAGTCAGCAAACAGGCCTGTTTGTGGTCTCCGGAGGGCCTCCGAAGCCCAGGGGAGGACGTTTTTGCCCCCCCGGAGGTCTCCACCCCCCCCACTTCTGAAATGGGAGTCCTACCTCCTCAATTCCTCTTCGGCAGACGGTGCCACAGCCGGTGGGGCAGCATAAAAGCCCTTCTGCACAGTCGGCATCTGATTGGCATTGCGAAATACAGATGCCAATTTTGGGGGGCTTTGGACACCGTCCTCGTGGTCCTGCAAGAAAGGTGGCAACTGAATAAGAGAGTTGGAAGGGAACTTGGAGGTCATCTAGTCCAGGGTGTGTGTCCCACCCGCCTTACCTTTTGGTGCGCAGAACTGGGTGCAGGTCTCCTCATCCCAGAAGTTGTTGGCGTTTCCCCGGCTGCCCCTGTAGAGGAAGCTCTCGCAGGCCTTGGAGGTGGGGTTGTAGAAGAAGCGGGACCGAATGGCATCCCCCCACCCAGAATCACTGGGGAGTTGGCAGATATCTGGAGTGGGAGGGCAGAAGGTGTTGAGCGTTTGTTCTTCAAGCGCATTCCGCCTCCCCCCAACCTCCCACCCTCCCCAATCTCTTCTGGCCAATAATTATTGCTGGCCAATCATCAGTAGTAGTAGCAGTAGCAGTTAGACTTATATACCGCTTCATAGGGCTTTCAGCCCTCTCTAAGCGGTTTACAGAGTCAGCATATCACCCCCAACAACAATCCGGGTCCTCATTTTACCCACCTCGGAAGGATGGAAGGCTGAGTCAACCTTGAGCCGGTGAGATTTGAACCGCTGAACTGCAGATAACAGTCAGCTGAAGTAGCCTGCAGTGCTGCACTCTAACCACTGCGCCACCTTGGCTCATAGATTCAGGCATTGATTCAGCAAAGGGTGAAAATACCAGAATAGTGGACTATCTCTCAAAATATGTAGCTTGCATTAACATCTTAGAATTGGCCCAGAAGAGGCTGTTGAATGACCCAGGAGCCCCAACCGCCCCCTCCCAGCTCAGCCTTCTCCCCCCCCCACCCCCAGGTTGCTCACCCCGGCTGGCACAGGCCTGCAGGCACTCCAGCTGTGTTGCGAAGTTGTTCCCGTTGCCTTCGCAGCCTTGATGGACGAACTTTTCACACACGCCCGCCTGGTCGTTGTAGAAGACCCGCAGGGAGGAGTCCTCGCTGCATTTCTGACGGTCTGGAGGCAGCTGGCAGAAGCCTGGAGGTGCCGGAGGGGTTTTGAGGGGGAGGGGAGTTGTCAGTTTGGCCGGAGGTGGGAGAAAGAGAATAGGAGGAGGAAGGTGGATTAGATACGTTCACCCGCTTGATTTGTTTGTAAAAAAAAAATAACAAAGGCAGGAGATAAATAATTCAGTAAATATATAAAGTAAATATTTAGAAACAAATATAAATATAAATTGTTTATAAATATATAAAAATATATATAAAATAAATATTTAACATATAAAATATATAAAAATGAATATTTCATGCATATTTTATTTAAATATTTATCTGCTCTTTGATTACTGTCACCTCTCCTGCACCCGGAGGCCCCTGTTTTTGCAAGTAGCACATAGGAATTTCGGGCAAAGCATCGAAGGCAGTGAGTCTTAGCAGGAGGAGGAGGAAGGGCTGAAGGCTGGAAAGCCTCCCTCACTGGCTCCTGGAACAGAGGAAGGCCAACAACTCAGTCAGAACAGAGCTGGAAGGGGCCTTGGAGGTCTTCTAGTCCAGCCCCCCTACATCCACAACTTCTGTTCCACTGGTTAATTGCCCTCACTGGCAGGCAGGAAGTGTCTCTTAATTCCAAGTTGCTTCTCCGCTTGATTAGTTTCCATCTGTTGTTTCTTCTCCTGCCCTCGGGTGCTTTGGAGAATAGGTTGACCCCCTTTTCTTTGGGGCAGCCCCTAAAGTTAACCTGTCCCCCCTAGTCCTTCTTTTCTCTAGACTGGCTAAACCCAATCCCTCCAATCGTTCTTCATATGTTTTAGTCTCCAGAACTTTAATCATTTTAGTTGCTCTTCTCTGCATTTTCCCCAAGGTCTCAACTTTATTGTGTCATCCTCAGAATCCCCACATCTGGATCCAGGGCTTTGATCCCTGGCACTGGGTCACAAGGGCCCCCAGGAACAAGCCCCCGCTCCCCCGTCAGCCCTGCCTGTCTCACTGAGTCTGGTTTCGGTCAAAGGAGACGTTGCCTTCACAGCTGATGTTGGGGGAATGGAAGGATGGAACAAAAAGAAAAGAGATCAAAGTATTTTCATTTGGCTGGGAAAATGGAATAAATCATTGCAAGTTATTCATAAATGGCAGAAACTTTAACAAAGTAAATTAATTCTTTGGCAGGATGTTTACTAAAGGTGGATTAATTCCCAGTAAGTCACACACCACCGTGTCCTTTGGGTCCTCCCATGGAGGAAGTTTAACTTCAGAGTAGAGAAGCCAGCCCAAGAATGTGGGGTGCCTGGAAAAAGTCCTCCTCCATGCCAGAGGAAGCGGGTCGCTCTTCAAGGTCATGGATGCGAATCTCCCCCTTCCCTAAAGGCAGAAGAGCAAACTGCAACCCAGCCAGCAGCAGGCAGGAGATGGGCCTGCAAAGAGGGTGGGGCAGCTGGAAAAGAGGTCTTGGGAAGGAGAGGGTCTCACTCTGCAGCAGGCCAAGAAGCTGGGCTGATTGCTTGCTTCCTGCCTTGGGAGGGGTGGGATGCCCCTGCAGGAAAGGAGGCGCACTGGAGCCTGAAACCCACCCCAGGGGAGACAGGAGAGCAGTCTTCCAATATTTGAGTGGCTGCCACAGAGAGGAGGGGGTCAAGCTACTCTCCAAAGCAGACAAGGAACAACGGATGGAAACTGAACAATGAGAGATTCAACCTGGAAATAAGGAGGGATTTCCTGACAGTGAGAACAATCAAATAACGGAACAGACGTTGCCTTTGGAAGTTGCAGGAGCTTCATCCCTGGAGGCTTTCCCAAAAAGTAGAGAGGGGAACGAGGGGATCAGCCATATTGGACTTAATTCTCACTAACAGAGAGGAAATGATAGAAGGTGTTGAAGCTACAGGAACCCTGGGGGCAAGTGACCATGCAATATAGGAATTCAACATTATGCAAACACAAGTGGTAGAACAAAGTCAAACTAGAGTCTTGGACTTTAAGGGAGCTAATTTCAATAAGCTTAGAGAGAGCTTGGGAAGAATCCCATGGATGAGAATCCTCAAGGGGAAAACAACTCAAGAAGCTTGGGAAATTTTGAAAAATGAGATTACAAAAGCCCAGTCTAGCACAACACCAATGAAGAAGAAAAGTAACAGCTCCCAAAAGAAACCAGCATGGTTGCATAAAGAACTCTCTGACAAATTGAAAAACAAAAAAAGATAAGATTTAGATTTAGATTTTCCTTTATTTGTATGCCGCCCTTTTCCCTGGGGGGACTCAGGGTGGCTCACAATTCAAAAGGGGGGGGGAGAGACAAACAGTAGACAATACAACATATTAAAAAAAAAGAGCACAACAGTCACACAGTTCGAGTGGGGCTACAATCTTAACCCCAGGCCAGCCGGGACAGCCAGATCTTTAAAGCGGCGCGGAAGGACTGGAGGGTGGTGAGGGTCCGAATCTCCACGGGGAGATCGTTCCAGAGGGTCGGAGCAGCCACCGAGAAGGCCCTCCTCCGGGTAGTTGCCAGTCTGCACTGGCTGGAAGATGGAATTCGGAGGAGGCCTAATCGATGCGATCGTATCGGTCTGGTGGAGGTGATTGGCAGTAGGCGGTCTCTCAAGTACCCAAATTTGCAGATGACACCAAGCTGGCAGGAAGAGCCAACACTCCAGAAGACTTAAGGCTGAAGATACAGAAGGATCTGGACAAACTTGAACATTGGGCACTATCTAATACAACGAAATTCAATGATGAAAAGAGTCAGGTTCTACATTTAGGCAACAAGAACGAAATGCACAGGTACAATATAGGTGGTACCTTGCTCAATAGTAGTAGCTGTGAAAGGGATCTTGGAGTCCTAGTGGACAACCACTTAAATAGGAGCCAGCCGTGTGCAGCCAAAAAAGCCAACACAGTTCTAGGCTGCATCAACAGAGGGAGGGAATCAAGATCACGTGAAGGGTTAATACTACTTTATAATCCCTTGGAAAGGCCACACTTGGAATCCTGCATTCAGTTTTGGTCACCACGATGTAAAAAAGATGCTGAGACTCTAGAAAGAGTGCAGAGAAGAGCAAGAAAGAGGATTAGGGGACTGGAGACTAAAACATATGAAGAACGGTTGCAGGAACTGGGTAGGTCTAGTTTAATGAAAAGAAGGACCAGGGGAGACATGATAGCAGCCTTCCAATATCTCAGGGGTTGCCACAAAGAAGAGGGAGTCAAGCTATTCTCCAAGGCACCTGAGGGTAGAACAAGAAGCAATGGGTGGAAACTAATCAAGGAGAGAAGCAACTTGGAACTAAGGAGAAATTTACTGACAGTTAGAACAATTAATCAGTGGAACAGAAGTTGCCTCCAGAAGTTGTGAATGTTCCAACACTGGAAGTCTTTAAGAAGATGTTGGATAGCCATTTGTCTGGAACGGTATAGGGTTTCCTGCCTAGGCAGCGGGTTGGACTAGAAGACCTCCAAGGTCCCTTCCAACTCTGCTATTGTATTATATGTATTATAGAGACTGAACTGCCATTGGTCAAAAATTTATAGGGTGGGGGGTTGGACTAGATGACCTCCCAGGTCCCTTCCAACTCTCTTAATCTGTAATCTGTAACCCCCGAAGAGAAAATAGCCCCAGCCCAGCCCAGCCAGCATCTTGGGTCCATCTCCCACCAAGGTCTACTCCTGTGGGTCTACTCACTATTCAGAGGTCCCAGGCTCCCTTCCTCACCCTCCCCACTGCTGGCGGCATGGAGCTCAGCGGAGAAGGAGAGGAGCAGCCCAAGGAGAAGCAGCTTGGCCCACATGGTCTCTCAGTGGGAAGGAGGTCTCTTGGCCGGGGCAGAGGGAGCCTATAAAGCCAGAGAAAGGGGCTGGTGGCCGTTTAACCGCAGGCTTGAGGGACTTTCCCAATACAGAGCTTCCTCCGGACAGGAGGGCCAACCTCAGGAAGAGGAAGGACACACCAGCGGCGGTTTGCTGGAACGCAACAGTCTTGCGTAATGGCTGAACTCCACCCAGTGTGCTTATTGCAATGGTCAGACTGGAAGGGTGGGGTGAGGCTGGGGTTGGGCTGAACCTCCTGGACTGGCAACATCCAACACAGGCTGGGCTGCCTCAAGAGCCCTGGGCTGTGGGGGGTGGACAGAGCCCCCTTTCCAGGGGAGATGAGGAAGGGAAGGGAGGTGGTGGAGGGACCCCCATGATCTCCAAGCTCAAAACCGAAGGTGTGGGGGGTTGTTTCTCCTTTGGGGAGGGGGTGAACCCCTCTTTTGCTTCCTTTGAGGTGCATGGACCTCAAAAAGAGGCAGAGTAGGCAAATTCTCACTGGAGGGGGGGGGATGTCCGGGGGCTTCTTGTTCTGGCCGAAGAGACAAGGTGGTGGCCCCCAAGCTCCTTCAACCAAGCGAGACACGAAGGGAACGTTTCTTCTTCATCTCCCCATCCAAGGTAGAGCCCCACTTAGTCTCTGCAGGGTCTCATCCCCAGAAGGCACAGCATTCTCAGCCACCACCTTCTGGCTGGGAATCCTGGGTATTAGAACTGGAGGAACCCAATACGATGGTTCATGGTACCTTCCAGGTGGTCAGTGGGAGACATGAGGCCAAAGCATTTTCTCCCTTTGTCTTTTGTCCTTTTCAGCTACGAATTATTGAGAAATATTTACTTCTCTCTAGGCCAGTGTTTCTCAACCTTGGCAACTTGAAGATGTCCGGACTTCAACTCCCAGAATTCCCCAGACAGCGAATGCTGGCTGGGGAATTCTGGGAGTTGAAGTCCGGACATCTTCAAGTTGCCAAGGTTGAGAAACACTGCTCTAGGTTCTTCTTTTACACTTTAGGTGGTGATGGTACTTCAGAAAAGACCTAAAAGGTGACAAAGCTTTGAAAAAGAAATATTTTCTCTTGCATTTTCCCGAGGGTCTTGTAAAAGGCACGTTCGATGCCAGTCCGGTTTCTTTCTCACCCCAGGGACTCTCGGTCGCTGGTGCTGTTACATACTGGCAGACAGTATGGTAGTTCCCACCAAGGTCCTCTGATCCAGTGGTGGTGGTGGGAATACTCCAAGGTGATTGGTTAAAACCTCTGACAGCTCCCTATGAAAGGGTTGCTGTCAGAGAGAGTCTGTGCTGGATTGTACATAGTGGTCACCTAATCTAGGAGCCGAGGTGGTGCAGTGGTTAAATGCAGCACTGCAGGCTACTTCAGCTGACTGCTAGTTCTGCAGTTCGGCTGTTCAAATCTCACCGGCTCAGGGTTGACTCAGCCTTCCGTCCTTCCGAGGTGGGTGAAATGAGGACCCGGATTGTTATTGGGGGCGATATGCTGACTCTGTAAACCGCTTAGAGAGGGCTGAAAGCCCTAGGAAGCGGTATATAAGTCTAACTGCTATTGCTATTGCTATTGCTATTGCTATTGCTATTGCTATGCTATGCTATGCTATGCTATGCTATGCTATGCTATGCTATGCTATGCTATGCTTATCTATCTATCTATCTATCTATCTATCTATCTATCTATCTATCTATCTATCTATCTATCTATCTATCATCTATCTATCTATCTACCTACCTACCTACCTACCTACCTACCTACCTACCTACCTACCTACCTACCTACCTATCTATCTATCTATCTGCAATATTGCAGGTTAACTCTGCTCACTGCCAAGAGTTCGTTCCTGGTTGACTCAGCCTTCCCTCCTTCCGAGGTGGGTGAAATGAGGACCCGGATTGTTGTTGGGGGGGCAATATGCTGACTCTGTAAACCGCTTAGAGAGGGCTGAAAGACCTATGAAGCGGTAGATAAGTCTAACTGCTATTGCTATTGCTATGCTATGCTATGCTATGCTATGCTATGCTATGCTATGCCTATCTATCTATCTATCTATCTATCTATCTATCTATCTATCTATCTATCTATCTATCTATCTATCTATCTATCTATCTATCTATCTATCTATCTGCTATGCCAGTCCGATTTCCTCTCTCACCCCGGTGAGTATCAGTCACTGGTGCCCCTTCCCACAACCTTCCTCTTAAACCCAGAGTTTCCCGAGATTAGCAGTTTTAAAACGAGTGGACTTCAACTCCCAGAATTCCTCAGCCAGCATCTTAAAGCAGCCAGGATTGAAATACCATCATAGTAAAGCATGCATTTCAAGATCTCAGTGCAAATCTTGGCCTCCGGGTCAGTTCCCTGATGTCAGATGTCAGGACACAAACAGAACATTTTGTGTTGCCACCGTGTGAGGAACATCTTGTTCCACCTTGTTGTATTGACCTGGTGGATCTGTGCCAGGGGAGGGAAAGCTTCTGATCCATTGTCTTCTGAATCTGGCTGGGAAGTGGGACCTGCGATTGGTGGGCTGTCTCCACCCTCCTGGCCACCTGCCCATTTGCCACAGGTGAGAGGCTAAGGCCGAAGGGCTCCCCCTCCCTTCACACCTGCAGAGGGGGGGGAGTCTCCTTGAGCATTCGCTGGCTGGGGAATTCTGGGAGTTGAAGTCCGGACATCTTCAAGTGGCCAAGGTTGAGAAACACTGCTTTAGGTGGTGATGGTGCTTCAGATAAGGCACGCCGGATGCCAGTCCGATTTCCTCTCTCACCCAGGGGAGTATCAGTCACTGGTGCCCCTTCCCACAACCTTCCTCTTAAACCCAGAGTTTCCCGAGATTAGCAGTTTTAAAACGAGTGGGCTTCAACTCCCAGAATTCCTCAGCCAGCATCTTAAAGCAGCCAGGATTGAAATACCATCATAGTAAAACATGCATTTCAAGATCTCAGTGCAAATCTTGGCCTCCGGGTCAGTTCCCTGATGTCAGATGTCAGGACGCAAACAGAACATTTTGTGTTACCACCGTGTGAGGAACATTTTGTTCCACCTTGTTGTATTGACCTGGTCGATCTGTGCTAGGGGAGGGAAAGCCTGCTTCTGATCCATTGTCTTCTGAATCTGGCTGGGAAGTGGGACCTGCGATTGGTGGGCTGTCTCCACCCTCCTGGCCAGCTGCCCATTTGCCACAGGTGAGGGGCTAAGGCCGAAGGGCTCCCCCTCCCTTCACACCTGCAGAGGGGGGGGGTCTCCTTGGGCAGCATGCAAGATAGCCCTGGACCCAGGAAGATGGCGCCCCTCCAACACCAACTCTTGTGGAGACACAATGGGTGTGAGAACAGGTTTCTACACTGTCAACGCCAAATAGGCTGATTCCAGGTCCATCCATCATTAAAAGAAGAGACCGGGGGTGAAATCCTCCCAGTTTGGCCGAACTGGTAGGGACAATTGTCTTTGGTTCTACAAACTGGTAGTAAAAAATAAAAAGCTTCTGATGATTGCCCGGCTCAGCTGTGAGCCGGGCGATCATTGGACGGTATTTTAAAAAGCTTTTAAGTTTAAGTTTAAGTTTTAATAGATTTGTATGCCGCCCAATCCTGGAGGACTCCGGGTGGCTTACATAAAAATAGTTTAAAAACAAATACAAAAAAGTTAAAAATACAAAACAACAGATTAAAAAAGAACACAACATACACTCGATGTTAATGGGGGCTGAAGTTCGATCAGAGAGCATTTCCCCCCCCCCCCTGCTGGTTTGCCTGAACTGGCAGGGGGGAAAAATGCTTTAAAAATGCTCAAAAATGTTTTAAAAAAAGCCGAAAATGAAAAAAAAAAAGACTGACCACGCCCACCCAGTCACATGACCCACCACCACCAAGCCACGCCCACAGAACCAGTGGTGGTGGTGAATTAGATTTCATCACTGGAAATGGCCTTTCCCTTGGAAGGGAGGGCATTCTAAGTACCTGCATTGTGGTGGTGGTGAGATGGGGGGAAGAGGGGCAGGAATAGGATTTGATTATAAATGGGGCTTTTGCAGATCTGCAAAATTATTACAGCAGAAGTGTATGATCACAGGAATACATACATATGCACACACACACAGACACACACACATGCCCCTCAGCACGTAGATGCTTCCACACCCCAGGCAGGTCCCCTGAATAAAAGTTTACTACTGTACCCCATTTAACTGCAGCCCCCCAAATGCAAACTGTTTCACTTTTAGGAATAAACATTTCCTCTTTCCTCACAGCTGACTGGATCCCATTTTTAGTTATTCTTGTGCAACCCGGATACAGGAGCCAGAATAGGATTTGATGATAATAAATGGGGCTTGTTTCACTTTGCTGCCATTCAGTGGTGTGGACAAGCCTCCATCTCTGGGTCACAGCCCTGCCCCAGGGGTCCCCCAGTGTGGACCCAGAAAGAGGAAGGGTTGAGCAGAAGGGCAGCTGTCTTGCGGGAGCCTAGCTGCTGATTTTGCCCTGTTTACATGGCACATAGAAACCACGGACTGGCTCCAGGCACGAGCACTGGACCTCCTGGGCTGTTCTCAGTTTACCGCACAATCCACACTCGCCCGGGGTGTTGATCTCCCAGTCAAGAACCCGACTCAGAAGAAGGAGGGAGGGTAGGAGGGGGGAGAGGAAGAGGGGAGCAGGGGATGGGCAAGAGAGGAAGGAAAAGGAAAGGAAATATTTTAACGTTTTATATGGAAAAAACAAATATGTAAAAGGGATAAAGATAAATAAGAACAATAACTGTGCAAAGGTATACCTGTAACTATATCTAAAACTGGCTGGGGAATTCTAGGAATTGAAGTCCGGACATCTTCAAGTTGCCAAGGTTGAGAAACACTGATCTAAGAGAATAAAGAACCAGACTCAGAGTATGCAAGGAAAGTCAGGCCTTTATTTTGGAGAAGATAGGGAACAAGCACTGAAAGGAATCTGGGCAGCCGTTTTGGAAGCATGACGGGGGTGGCTCACTGGAGACGCAGCAGGGACTCAGGCCTCAGGGGATTGCATTTGCCCTGGGGAGAGAAAAGAGGAGGGGTGGGTGGGCAGGGGGCTTCTGCTCCTGTTCCCAAGCCTTGGCTAAGCAGCAGAGGGGGCTTAGCCTTGTGACTCGGGGGGGGGGGGGGAAACCAACTCACCAGCTGTGTCCCAGAGACGAGGAGCCCCTCGGCAGCCCTGAGTCGGTCCCTCTGCTTTCTTCTCCTCCCCAGGCCGGTCCTTTCCCCCTGCTGGGGCAAGGGCCGCCCACTGGCCCTTCAGCGGGTGGAGAAAAATCCCCTGGTCAGAGACGTTACTGGACCAATCCCTCCTGCACCTTCATGCAGTTTATCCTCATTTTGCTGATGAGCAGACCAAGTGGGGGGTTCCCAGGTTTGGAGCCCTCCCCTCCAGCCCCTCACCAGCCAGGAAGACCACCCCCCACCAGTCACGGCCCCGGGATAGGACTTCCCTCCTGCCCATCTAGGTGTCTGTGTGATGCAAGTTAAAAAAGTGGAGTGGGTGTCAACTCCTAAAGTTGGTGAAGAAAGGGGGGGGACACATACTTTCAGATCTCATATTATTGCAGCAGGCTTGGGAGGGGTGCACCTCATTGGGGAATGTGATTTATGACACAGACTGAGCAGAGGGAAGGAACAGGGGTAAAGTCCAGCTATAATTCAAATAAGACTCAGATCTGACTACAAAAAGATCTTGCCAAAATAAATGCTCTTAATAAATGACTAACTTTCTTTTGAAATTTGGCTCCAGACTCATGAATCAATATGGGCATTTTTTGGAAACCTGACAGAGGTTTGAATCACACAGTCACAGCCACTGCCACTCTTTTGATTAGGACGTGTCCACCCTCACCATCATTTGGTGTTGTGTCACATCAGCCTTGTGCAAAATGGGGAAAGAGCTGAGAGTGAGCAGAAGAGTCTCCCGCTATTGTGCTCATCCAGGTAACCACAATGACTGAGTTTTTACTCAACGCACAGAGGCCATCGGACAATCCGTCGGCCAGTGAAGTTGGAAACACAATCTCAGGACTCTGAGGACAATGGAGATGAACTGGAGGACGGCACAGGTGACGCCTTAGGAGAAATGATCAATGACCGAACTGTGTTTAAGATTAGGGCAGAGCTGTTTTTACCAGACACAAGTTTTGTGCATATTCGCAATCTCACATATGATAGAAGAGCCGAGGTGGCGCAATGCTTAAATGCAGCACTGCGGGCTGCTTCAGCTGACTGCAGTTCTGCAGTTGGGCTGTTCAAATCTCACCGGCTCAGGGTTGACTCAGCCTTCCATCCTTCCGAGGTGGGTAAAATGAGGACCCGGATTGTTGTTGGGAGCAATATGCTGACTCTGTAAACTGCTTAGAGAGGGCTGAAAGGCCTATGAAGCGGTATATAAGTCTAACTGCTATTGCTATTGCTATTGCTATCCTATTCCTTACCAAATCCATCACAGACCATGTCGCATTCCACTTTTGTGTAGAAGCTATTCTTGTTGCCACCACACAATCCATTGGCAAATGTTTGACACGTTTTGGTCTCCCGGTTGTAGTAATATCGTAGCAAAACTCCTTGACAACGAATTGGAACTGCTGGCAGTTTGCAAACCTCTGTAGGGAGGGAACGAGAACAGGAGAGAAGGAAAATCAGACGGACATAGAAAAAACATCTTCCTTCCAAGAAGTGGGTTGTGTCCCATTTTCCTGAAAGCCTTAGATGCACCCAAAGGTCTAAGATTTGATCCTGTGTGGGACTGAGTGGGTCCTGTGGAAAAGGGGACTCAGAATGCCCGGCAGAAACGCTGGCATCTGTAGCAGCCTGAGGGAACGGCCTTGGGGGACAGGAGCAGAAGCTGCAGGTGAAGGAATGGCTGGATAAGAGGCAGATGAGTCCACAGAAGGGGGAAGGGGGGCTGGGGAACATCTCAGGAGGGACCCACCCTCGTTTCTTGCCCTGCAAAGGTGAGGAGTGTGAGGGGTTCTGTGCTTCCATGGCTGCAGGGTTCTGTAGGGTCCCTAATGAAGTGAGTCCCTAATAAAGACGTTTAGTGAGTGTGTCCAACGGGGCTAGATAGATAGATAGATAGATAGATAGATAGATAGATAGATAGATAGATAGATAGATAGATATTTTATTTGTATGCCGCCCTTTTCCTTGGGGGGACTCAGGGCGGCTCACAGTTCAGGGGGAGGGAGGACAAACCATGTTAAATACATAAAACAATACATCGTTAAAAGCACAACATTCATACAATTCGGGTGGGGTCAATATCTTTAACCCCAGGCCTGTCGGGACAGCCAGGTTTTAAGGGCTGTGCGGAAGGTCTGGAGGGTGGTGAGGGTCCGAATCTCCACGGGGAGTTCGTTCCAAAGGGTTGGAGCTGCCACCGAGAAGGCTCTCCTCCGCGTGGTTGCCAGTCGACATTGACCGGCTGATGGAAGTCGGAGGAGGCCTAATCTAGAAGCTTCCTGTCTGGACCGACTCACTCAGAGAGGAGGGAAGTCTTGGTTTTCCAGCCTGACCTTCCCAGGGACCTCAGTGCAATGCTCGTCCTCTGTACCTTTGCTGATTTCCCCACAGGCCTTTTCACACAGCTCCCTGGTCTCAAAGTTGTTGCTGTTGCCCTCACAGCCGCCGTAGACAAAGGAGATGCATGTCTTCTTCTCTGGGTCATAGTAGAAGCGCTGCAACTTCCTTGAGCAGCTGCCCTGGTCTGGAGGCAACTGGCACCGGTCACTGCGGACTGAGAGAGAGAGAGGGAGAGCGGGGAGCTCGCTTGGCCTCTGGCTCAGGGGCTCAGGCGGAGGACGGAGGGGGAAAGAAACAGGTGGGAGGAGGAGGAGGCCTGGACACACCTGAGGGCAGGCAGCCTCGGCTGCAGCCGGTGAAGCAGCACTTCTCGGTCAGGGGACAGTCACGGTCAACATTGCAGGTGTTGTTGCAGGGAACGAAGGGCTGTATTTCGACCCTCCTGGGACACACGCCGAGGTGTTCTAGAATGAGAGGGAGTGTCAGGTCCCAAGGACCAATCAGGAGATGTAGAGTTATTTCTGAGCAGTTTCCTTTACTGTTAGTCACCTACAGACGGAATCTTGCCAGACTAAAGCAACTATTTGCATATTATAGATAGTGCTCAGATCTCAAGGATGGAGCCGCTATCGTATGTCTTTTCTTCAGGACCAAACTATCTACATTGTCCTGCCTCTTTGTTCTCTCCCTTCTGCGAATCCAGACTGCATTCCACCACAGGCAGGGAGGGGAGGCCGTTCCTCGGATGGCAGAGACCTCACCCTGCTGTAGGTGACTCCTTTTCTCCCATGCTCTCAAATTAGAATTCCCTCCCACAACCACAACCACACCAGGCAAGGTCTGGTCCTGGAAGCTTGGAAGATGGGAGGCACTGGAGGACTCACACGAACTAGGCGTGGTCTGGTCAGGGAAAGGTTAACCATCCAGTGTGTGTCCCTGTGCTCACCTTGGTTAATGTTAATCTTGTCTGGGTGTCTTTGTGGCTTAACGTTGGGTGCACAGCTAGCACATTTCTTCCTTGACGACACACGTTACACATGTGCAGGAAACGGGTGAATTTAGGAACCAGCTGAAGTGTATGATGTGAATAGACCAGTGGTGGGATTCATTTTTTTTTACTACCGGATCTGCGTGGCTTGGTGGGTGTGGCAGGAGAAAGATACTGCAAAATCCCCATTCTCTCCCGATCAGCTGGGACTCGGGGGGCAGAGAATAGATGGGGGCATGGCCAGCCAGAGGTGGTATTTACCAGTCCTCCAAACTACTCAAAAGTTCTGTTACTGGTTCTCCAGAACTGGCCAGAACCTGCTGAATCCCACCTCTGGAATAGACCCAGGGTGATAATGTGGGCTTGTTGTGCCTATCGGACCCTGCTGCATGGGCAGTGGGGGCTGTTAAGGGGGAGGAGAGCGGGAAAGGAGAGATACCTTCTAAAGCCTCCACGCATAGCTTTCCATCCCCAAAGGGGCAGCACTTCTTCTGGGGAGAAGGAGAACCAACATTGCACTCCTGGTCGCTGTTGCAGTTTGGGATGCAAAGAGGGCTGCCTCTGACGCTGCATGGCTGAATCAACGGTGGGCAGTACCCCATGGCAGCTAGGGGGAAAAGGGGGAGGCAGAAGGGAAGAGGGCATTCAGTCACCGAGTGGGGCTCACACCCTAGTTGAAGAAGAAGAGGCCCTCTCCAAAAGTTGTGGCACCTTCCTCAGCCTGGCAGGGGCATTGTCGGCGTTGGGCTTGGCCATTAGAAAGTATGGCGGGGGGGAGCTTTTGCCTTACATCCCATGAAGCGGATGGAATGGCCCATGTCACTGTGCCATAGGTGGGTGGGTGGGTGGGGGCTGAGGGTGCTTTTACAGGGCTGAAGGCCAGCCTTGAAGGGTCCTCTCTAGCCACTTTATTCTACCCTTCAACCACTGGGGAGGCTCACTCGAGCTAGGCTGAGCTCTCCTGGCAAAGTTTTCCTGGACTGTCTAGGACAGGGGTCTCCAACCTTGGAAACTTTTAAGGCCTGTGGACTTCAACTCCCAGAATTCCTCAGCCAGCAAAGCTGTGGGACAGCTTAACTTGAGATAACTGTTCTCTAGACTCATTCCTCTCTTCATATTATTATTATTAATATTAGCAATAATGTTATTATCATTATTGTTATATTATATTGATAACTTATTAGTAACCTTGACTATCACTAAGTATCTTTTTATTCTTGATGAATGCATTTTAATCTCCTTATGTACACTGAGAGCTATGTATAGCAATAGCAATAGCAGTTAGACTTATATACCGCTTCATAGGGCTTTCAGCCCTCTCTAAGCTGTTTACAGAGTCAGCATATCGCCCCCAACAACAATCCGGGTCCTCATTTTACCCACCTCGGAAGGATGGAAGGCTGAGTCAACCTTGAGCCGGTGAGATTAGAACCGCTGAACTGCAGATAGCAGTCAGCTGAAGTGGCCTGCAGTACTGCACCCTAACCACTGCGCCACCTTGGCTCTTTTCAAATTATCAAAGACAAATTTCTTGTGTGTCCAATTGCACTTGGCCAATAAAGAATTCTATTCTATTCTATTCTATTCTATTCTATTCTATTCTATTCTATTCTATTCTATTCTATTCTATTCTATTCTATTCTATTCTATTCTATTCTATTCTTATTCTATTCTAAATTCTTATTCTTATTCTATTCTATTCTATTCTACACTCTACACTCTACCCTACCCTACCCTACCCTACCCTACTCCACTCCACTCCACTCCACTCCTGTCCGGTCCTGTCCTATCTCACATTGAGTTGTCCTACAACAGGTTGGCTCTGGTGAGTTGTCCCATTCCATTGGACTGGCTTCCCTCTGAGCACTGACTGGGCAAAGAACCACACAGCTCTGGCATGGCTCTGCTTTCCTTGGTATCAGGCTTGGAAGGGACCCTCACCCTCCATTCATGGCCCCCCCATCATCCCTCCCAGTCCAGGAACCAGACTGACCTCCTACTGGGTTTCTACATTTCGTCCCACAATATGTTCCACAGCAGAGCTGATCGCCGGGGCAACTGGCATCGCTGGAGCACAATTTTCCACAAAGATTGTCACTGGGACTGATTGGTTTGGGGCAGGTGCCAGGCTTAGGAATACCTGCAAGAGTTTGGGAGGTGGGAGGAGATGGGAAACCTATGAGTAAAATGGGAACAGTTTTGTTCTCTTTCAACATTATGCATTAGGCTTGACGAGGGGTGTTAGATTTTAATGTAATAAGATTGCACATGTATACTGTCTTCTCTTATTTTTTCTTTAAAACTAAGATATGCTAAGTATATTGATATGGAAGCATAAATACCATCAACACAGAATGGAGTTTGCTCAGAAGCTGAAATACACCAAGGAGAGGAAGAGTGGGAAACAGAGGAGAGAAGAAAGATGGGAAGAGAGGGATAGGAGAGAGGGTAAGGGGGGGGGGAAGATGAGGACGATAAGGAGGAGTGGAATGAAGAGAGAGGAGAAGGAGAAAGGAAGGGGAAGTAGAGTAGAAAAGGATGATGGAGGGAAGAAAGGAGGTAGAAGAGTGGGAAACAGAGGAGAGAAGAAAGATAGGAAGAGAGGGATAGGAGAGAGGGTAAGGGGGGAAGATGAGGAGGATAAGGAGGAGTGGAAGGTAGAGAGAGGAGAAGGAGAAAGGAAGGGGGAGTAGAGTAGGAAAGGATGATGGAGGGAAGAAAGGAGGTAGGAGAGAGGTAGAAGAAAGAGGTGTATGGAGAGCAGAAGAGCCAATAATGGGTTTTTATCTTTCTGGGGGTTGATGACAAGAGGAACTGATGTAATTACTACTTAATACAATAGGATGTTGGCTATGTAATAGTATACATGTGATGGTATGTTATGAAAGTGGAAAATAAAAAAAGTATATTTCAAAAAATGAATTGTTTTACAGAGGAGAGAAGGAAGATGGGAAGAGAGGGACAGGAGAGAGGGTAAGGGGGGAAGATGAGGAGGATAAGGAGGAATGGAATGAAGAGAGAGGAGAAGGAGAAAGGAAGGGGAAGTAGAGTAGGAAAGGATGATGGAGGGAAGAAAGGAGGAAGGAGAGAGGCAGAAGAAAGAGGTGTATGGAGAGCAGAAGAGCCAATAATGGGTTTTTCTCTTTCTGGGTGTTGATGTCAAGAGGAACTGATGTAATTACTACTTAATACAATAGGATATTGGCTATGTAATAGTATACATGTGATTATATGTTATGAAAGTGGAAAATAAAAAAAGTATATTTAAAAAAAACATTATGCATGAATTCAGCAAAGCTTTGGTCGGGGTCCGTCAGCCCTCTCGAAATAAGGAACGTTTCACGGCCTTTCATCAGACCAAGGAATAGATGGGGAGGGGGGGGGGAAGAAGGGAGAGTTAGAAACAGCCAGTGTTGATGTTGTAGCTTTGCTCTTAAGATGAAAAGTGGGGTCGTTCACACGGAGGGAAACAGCCAGATACGTAATGGGGACAGCAAGCAGGATGCCCTGTGGAATTCCTGGGATGGACAGAGCAACCAGCAGGGCTCTTGAAGGACAAAATACAGCTGGGAGCAAACATCGATCATTGCAAGGCAATGGCCAGTTTGGACGAGAGAGGGAAGAAGATGGGGGAATAGATCTCTCAGCGGCTGAGCCTGCGTGCGTGCAAAGGTAGCTTCATTTAGTGGGGAACAGAAGCAGAGAAAATAATATTACATGTTTCGACAGCAGCAGGAATTACATTTGCACAACAAAAGAAAAACAAAGAAAGAACCACAGAAGAAGAAATAATTTTTTTAAAAAAATGAGACTCTGCAGAAATGGATAGGCTAACACTGAAGATGAAAGGAAAGGAAGGCACAGGATATTTTTGAACTTGGGACTCGTTCGACCAATGGTTGAATAACAGAGGTAGAAACCAGGAGTGTAATATTGTTATGTAAACAAACTGACTCAGACAGTAAGCTGTTCAATAAGCACTTATGGTATACAAAGAGAAAACAATATAAATAAATAATTAAATAATTAAAAAAGGAAGCCGGGAAAGTACCGCGTTCCGCAGGGTCCTCAAAGTGGTGGACAAGGGCTGGACCTCTCGCTTCCTATCAAGGCCGACTGAGAGTGACCACAGAGAAATGAAGAGAACCAGGACAACGCAGAGTCCCCCACTTCCCATCCCCAAAACTGCCCCAGAAGGTCACCATGGCTGATGGTATTGAAAGCCCCCAGGAGGTCAAGTGGAGGGAGGAGGGACACACTACCCCCATCCCACTCCCTCCAGAGACTATCAGAAGGTGGCCCCCATGCCGTCTCCATCCCATATGCAGGTCTGAACCCAGAATGGAAGAGGTCTAGATCATCCATAGATCTTCAGGAGCCTCTGGAGCTGCAGCACCTTCTCAACAGCCTTCACCAGAAATGGAGGATTAAAATTGTCTTAAGAAGAGGGCAGAGCACAGCCTCCTTAAAAGGCCTGGGCAATTGACCCTCCCACAGGGAAGCCCCAACCACTCCAGAACCCACCCACATGATGTCACCTTCTGGGAGGCCAGGAGGAAGATGGTTCTACAACACCAGTGTTTGTGCTCATACTCCCCAGGATCCTCACCTGGGGGGACACACTGGCGCTCACATTCAGACAGCTCCTTGAAATTGTTAGCATTCCCATAGCAGCCTCCGTAGAAGAGACGTTGGCATCGCTTGGACATTGAATTGTAGGACCAGCGAGGTTGAAAGTTGACACAGGGACCTCTGTCTTCAGGGAGCTGGCAGACATCTGAGAAACGAAGTAGAAGGCCAAGCATGGACAGTTTGCATTAGATGACCCACCTCTCAAGTGGGCATTGGCAGGAGGGCACGGTGATTGTGGAACTGATCTGTCACCCTGGAATGGGACCTTTAGGCATTGCTAAGATACACCCATGTCACACCTATCCTCTGCGAGCTGCACTGGCTCCCTATCGGTCTCCGAACATGTTTCAAGGTGCTGGTTATTACCTTTAAAGCCCTACATGGCCTAGGACCCGGATATCTGTGAGACCGTCTTCTGCCGCATACCTCCCAATGGCCGATAAGATCACACCTGGTGGGCCTTCTCCAGGTACCATCGACCAGACAATGTTGTCTGGCGACCCCCCGGGGGAGGACCTTCTCTGTAGCCACTCTGACCCTATGGAACGATCTACCCCCAGAGATCCGGACCCTTCCCACTCTCACGGCCTTCTGAAAGGCTACCAAAACCTGGCTATTCCAGCAGGCCTGGGACTGTTGACCTCATGTATGAGGTCCAGCCCCGCCTAGATTGAGTGTATGAAGTGATCTTTTAATCTGTTTTTATTCTCTCTATTTTAATTTTTTATTTTTGAAATGTGTTTCTGTAAGCCGCCCGGAATCCTTCGGGATTGGGCGGCCTATAAATTTATTAAACAGTTAAACAATTGCTCCTAGCCAACTGCCACTGCCAAACCACAGCTAGCTTTCCTCCTCTGCTGGCCCACTGCCAGTGATTGTCCACCACCGATGTGACCACCACGGTCCTTCATCCCCAGCACTTCCTCTTAGCCTGTTCCCCGAGGCATGGTTTGACCCAGGGTTTCAACCCACACTACATGTAGCCAGCAGACAATTGGCAGTGATGGCGCTGGGAATGTGTTGCACATTTGGCTGCTGGTGCAACTGGTGGTGGGCAGGGGTCTGCGGGGCATGGTGCAAGATGGGCAGAGGGCAGGGGGGTTGTGAGCTGCTCCAGTTTGCGTGACTGCTGGGTGGGAAATCAAAGTCTGTCCCTCTTGCCCATTATAGTAGCTCCTTTTGCTTCTTCGCTCCCAAGTCATTTAATGCTGGGAGAAGCAGGTTTCCTAATCTGAGATACCTCCGGAGGGCTCTGTGGGCACCAAAGGCTGCTGGCTGGGCCTTTGATCTGATCCAACAGGGACCTTAGTTCTGTTATGCTGTCAATCGTCTAAACTCTCACTTGTATGAGGGACCATAGTCCTCCGTAAAGTCTCCTGCTCGAGCAGGGGATTGGACTGGAAGACTCCCAAGGTATCAATAGCAATAGCAGTTAGACTTATATACCGCTTCATAGGGCTTTCAGCCCTCTCTAAGCGGTTTACAGAGTCAGCATATCGCCCCCAACAACAATCCGGGTCCTCATTTTACCCACCTCGGAAGGATGGAAGGCTGAGTCAACCCTGAGCCGGTGAGATTTGAACAGCCGAACTGCAAAACTGCAGTCAGCTGAAGTAGCCTGCAGTGCTGCACTCTAACCACTGCGCCACCTTGGCTCTATAGGTCCCTTCCAACTCTGTTGTTTGCCCCTGGAGGGGGACGGTTCTTCTACAGCATTGAAGCATGAGGCTGCAAGGGTGCTTTCTGGACTGCCCAAGGGACCATGGATTCCTAGGTCATTGTGGAGGAGAACTAAGGGAAGGGGAGGTGTTGCCTGAAACCCACCAAAGAGGAGAAAGGAGGCCCAGCCCAGCCAGACTGGCTTCGCAGGTCCATTCTCCGCCAGGGACTACTCACTGTTCAGAGGATTCTGGCTCTTTTGACCCCCAACATCTCCAGCATGGAGATCAGCAAAGAAGGAGAGGAGCACCCCCACAAGAAGGACCCCGGCCCACATGCTCTCTCTGGAGGGAGCAGGTCTCTGGGTCGAGGCAGAGGAAGGAGCCTATAAATGGTGCTGAGGGATGGGGGTGGTTTGTGGGGCTGTCCAATGCGAAGCTTCCACGAGGTAGGAGAGTCGAGCTGAGAGGGCTGTGCCAGAGCCGGAGGAAATTTCCACAAGGAAATCTTCCCCCAGGGGAGGTACCTCTAGCTCCGCCCAGGGAGCCTTTTGCAGCGGCCAGGCTGGAGGGACGGGACAAGAGGTTGGGGTTGGGGTGAGGCCTCTGGACTGAAAGAGATGGGCCTGGGCAATTTCTTTATTGCTGGTCACCCATTTTACGAGAATCTATTCATGCTTTCTGCATGCATTTGCCCCGTTTTCCCCTGAAAATAAGACCTACCCTTAAGCCCAATGGGGCTTTTGAGCGTGTGCGCTAAAATAAGCCCTCCCCGAAGACATTGCAACACAGCAGTAGCCATGAGGTGACCACACTTGCCGCTTCCTACACCTCAAAAACAACAAGGCATCCCCAAAAATAAGGCCAAGTGCTTCTTTTTGGGGGGCGAAAAGAAAATAAGACGCTGTCTTATTTTCGGGAAAACATGACATGATCTGGTGGATAAAGCTTTACGAATCCGGCCTGTGACATTTCCTTCCCCAGGGCTGCCCTGCCTCTTCCCTGCTCCCCTTTTAACTGCCCACTCCTTTAACTCGCCTTCAGCCACTGATTCCACGTCCTCCAAGTTCAAAAGCGAAGCGGTGGAAGCTCTTGTTTGGGGAGGGGGGGAGGTGAACGTCCTGTCAGCTGTCATCTTATCATTGCTCCTGCTTCTTCATCGACATGTGGTGACAGATTGGGGAAGCCTTCAGGAAGTGAAAGTGAACACTGTACCTCCTTGAGATGCTGCCTCAAGGATCCCCAACAGGTCCCCCAACTGGAAGAAGGGGGGGGGTCACATACCAATAGCAGTAGACTTATATATCGCTTCATAGGCCTTTCAGGCCTCTCTAAATGGTTTACAGAGAGTCAGCATATTGCCCCCAACAATCTGGGACCTCATTTTACCCACCTCGGAAGGATGGAAGGCTGAGTCAACCCTGAGCCGGTGAGATTTGAACCGCTGAACTGCTGATCTAGCAGTAGCCTGCAGTGCTGCATTTAACCACTGCGCCAACTAGCTTGGACTGGCCATTAGGAAAACATCCTGCCTGAAACCTGATTGGTTATCCTGGGGGAGCAATGAGGCAGAGAGTTAAGGGAGGGAAAAGGAGAATTTAGGGATTTGGGCACGCGATTTTCAGTTCTGGCTTTGCACTACTGCAATTTGCATGATCTCTAATAAACGATACCTTTCTTAACTGATTGAGCCAAGGGTTGTCTTTTATTTAGAGGTTCAAGTTGTGGCTGGTTTGACACCCTCCTTCTGCTCACGGAAGGTGCATCGACTTCACAAAGCAGAAGAGTTGGCAGAAAAGTTGGGGAAGGGGTGCAAACATTTTGTCACCATTCGAGGAGGCATTATTCTGTACTATTTTATATACAATCTACCTTACATTTTCCCCCTTATTAATTGTGCAGTTTTATGATTGTTTTCTAATTTCTTAACCTTTTTTCCCTTTAATGCTTTTTTGGTACCATAAATTCCATACTAACTAATACTCAGATTCTTCTTTGCCTTTTATTTCTTTCTGTCCATTTCAGCGCATTCTAATACCTTTTTAAATCACATTTTCTTCTGTTGGGGTATTTTTGTTTTTCCAATTTTGTGCAAATATGATAAACAGTCTGGCTATTTTTTTTGAGTTAGTTTTGGACCCCAGATTGGCGGCTTCCATCCCTCTCTGGCTAGTGCCTGGCAGCCTAATTGTGGATATTGTGTAAGTGTGGATGAGAGAGAGCATTTTTTTTAATTTAATTTTTTTTATTTTTATTACATAAACCACACATACACACAATAATAATAATAAAAAAACCCAACAACAACACACACACACACACACACAGACAAAAAAAAGCCATCATCACATACAGCATGTCATTTGGTTACAGGTGTTTTAACATTTATCATTCTTATACATTTATTATTTCATTTAATAGGTTATAATATACTGTGGGTTACTTTATTTACCACCCCTTCCTCCTGTTGTAACACCACCTTATTTTCCCTTTCTTTTCTCCCTTCCTCCCTTCTCTACTTTCCTCCTTCCTCCTCTCCTTCCCCTTCCTTCTTCCCTTACCTCTCCTTCGCTCCTGCTCTTCCTCTTTCCCTTCCTACTCTTTCTCCTTCCTTTTCTCTCCCTTCCATCCTCCTTTCCCTTCCCTTTCTCCCTCCCTCTGTTCTCTACTTTCCTCCTTCCTCCTCTCCTTCCCCTTCCTTCTTCCCGTACCTTTCTCCTACTCCTGCTCTTCCCCTTTCTACCCTCGAGAGAGAGCATTTTTGTGCTGAAGAACACATAGATATACTTTATAATCGATAGAAGTTTGCTGAAGATAGAAATGTATAGTAGGGAAAACACTAACTGCAAAGAAACCGATTCGGAACTGCTGTATGATATACGATGGAACTTATTGTTCCTATGTTGTTTTTAAGTCATGTGTTTGTTTATGTTGAAGTGCTTATGTGTTTAAAAGAAAAATTTATACAAAAAAAGAAGAAGTTTGCTGTTATTTTAAATCCAGGGGGCCTCCATGTGTTCTAATGCATTTGTGCCTCAGAGTTCAGTTGAAAGTGATTGAGTGTGGCAATTTTGCAGGGCTGGGAGTGTGTGAGTGTGTGAGCTGAACCTGAGAGCACCCCGGTGTGTAACAGAGGTCTGCGGGCTTCTTGTGCTGGCCGAAGAGACGAGGTGGAGGCCACCAAGCACCTTCAACCAAGCAAGTGGAGAAGGGAACGTTTCTGCTTCATCTTCCCATCCAAGGTGGAGCGCCACTTGGCCTCTGCAGCGTCTCAGCAACATGAGGCATAACATTTTTGTGCTGCTGGCTGAGAATTATTGGTATCAGGAAGCATCAGACCGGAGGAACCTCATATGACCATTCAAGGTACCTTCTGCATGGTCAATGGGAGATATCCCGCTAAGGCATTTTCTCTCTTTTTAAGTTATATGCGCCTGAGAAATGTTTCCTCCTCCATACAACATTTTTTTACACTTTAGGTCAGTGTTTCTCAACCTTGGCTACTTGAAAATGTCTGGACTTCAACTCCCAGAATTCCCCAGCCAGCATTTGCTGGCTGGGGAATTCTGGGAGTTGAAGTCCGGACATCTTCAAGTGGCCAAGGTTGAGAAACACTGCTTTAGGTGGTGATGGTACCTCAGATAAGGCACGCCGGATGCCAGTCCAGTTTCCTCTCTCACCCCGGGGAGTATCAGTCACTGGTGCCCCTTCCCACAACCTTCCTCTTAAACCCAGAGTTTCCCGAGATTAGCAGTTTTAAAACGAGTGGGCTTCAACTCCCAGAATTCCTCAGCCAGCATCTTAAAGCAGCCAGGATTGAAATACCATCATAGTAAAACATGCATTTCAAGATCTCAGTGCAAATCTTGGCCTCCGGGTCAGTTTCCTGATGTCAGATGTCAGGACACAAACAGAACATTTTGTGTTGCCACCGTGTGAGGAACATCTTGTTCCACCTTGTTGTATTGACCTGGTGGATCTGTGCCAGGGGAGGGAAAGCCTGCTTCTGATCCATTGTCTTCTGAATCTGGCTGGGAAGTGGGACCTGCGATTGGTGGGCTGTCTCCACCCTCCTGGCCACCTGCCCATTTGCCACAGGTGAGAGGCTAAGGCCGAAGGGCTCCCCCTCCCTTCACACCTGCAGAGGGGGGGAGTCTCCTTGGGGCAGCATGCAAGATAGCCCTGGACCCAGAAAGATGGCGCCCCTCCAACACCAACTCTTGTGGAGACACAATGGGTGTGAGAACAGGTTTCTACACTGTCAACGCCAAATAGGCTGATTCCAGGTCCATCCATCATTAAAAGAAGAGACCGGGGGTGAAATCCTCCCAGTTCGGCTGAACTGGTAGGGACAATTGTCTTTGGTTCTGCAAACTGGTAGTAAAAAAAAAAGCTTCTGATGATCGCCCGGCTCAGCTGTGAGCCAGGCGATCATTTGACGGTATTTTTAAAAGCTTTTAAGTTTAAGTTTTAATAGATTTGTATGCCGCCCAATCCTGGAGGACTCCGGGTGGCTTACATAAAAACAGTTTAAAAACAGCGGACTTCCGGGGAGGGACTTGGCCGTCGGCAGCGGCTTAATTGAGCCGCTCCCAGATTTCTGGTCCGTTATCTAATTAAACATCCTTTAGATATCTCAACCTTCAGGCAAGAAGATAGCAGAGAGGGGCCCAGCCGGTAAGAACTTTCCTTGAAGCTTGCAGCTTTTTTTTCTGCTGCAAACGGGGGGGAGAGATACCAAAGCTGAGTCATCCTCCGGCCAGATTTCTCTGCTGTATTCACGGCACAAGGCCAAAGAACCCCCTCTTAGGACAAGCTCTGAAACTATTTTATACGAAATTAACACAAGCGGAGCTCATATTTGAGAACTTTATTTGCTTTTTTTAAGGAAAAACTCAAGCTTCAGTGTTATAAAGTTTCTTTTGTGTAATTGTTTTCAAGATGGCAATTTTCCAGCTTTCGTATTTGCAATGATGGTATATTTCTAACTCCTTGGCAGCCTTCCATGATCTAATTAGCTTCACTCCTTTGAAGATTCTCTCTTATCTAATTAAAAGCTCGTAAAGACTCTTTGTTGACACAGAGACATTCCAAACAGGGTTTTTCTGTCTTTTTGTTTCGTTTTGCTGAACTTTTTTGGTGTAATGCAAGCCTTTTGAAATCCTCCGCAAAACTTTTTGCAAAAAGGGAGGATTTTTTCCTTTTTCTCCAAACGGCATAGTGGTTTAGCAAAATCTGATTAAGTGATTAAGGCAAAGATATAATGGCATCAAAAATGAACCCTGCGAAATTAATTCCGAGATCTACATCTCCCATACCTGGCACAAAGTCGCAGCCCCCACCCTCTATGCCCCCTAGTGGAGATGTACTAACGAAAGAATTCTTGCTGGAAATGTCCAGAGAATCAAGGGATCAGAATTTGGAAGCTCTCAGAGAGTTCAGAGATGAAATAAGGAATGAGATAAGCAATGAGATAAAAGTCTTATATGACAAATTTGATACTAAGATTACCAAAATGAATGATGATATGTTGGGAATTGTAAATGTACTCACAGAATATGTTTCTGGAATGGAAGGCAACTTAGAGATTCTCAATGAAGCTAAAACTAATTTGACATCTAAAACTGAAGAGGTGGAACAAAAAGTTGAAAATGCTGAAAAACAAATTATTATGATACAGTATAAGCAGATGGAACTTGCATTAAGAGTTAGGGGGCTGCGTGAAGAGAAACAGGAGGACTTAAAGCAGATGTTTTCTGAGGCCTTTGACTGTCTGGTGGGAAGACCGGGATCCAATTTTGATTGGCAGATTGACAAAATTTTTCGCGTTAATTCTTGGGCGGCAAAACAAAAGCAACTCCCTCGAGATGTGGTAATATATTTTGTTACAAGAGAATCCAGAAATATGATATTACAAGAGTCCTATAATACCAAGCTTCAAATTGGCGGACAGGATTTGATGGTTTTGAAAGAGATACCTCCTCAAATGCTAAGAGCCAGAAGAGATTATGCTTTTTTGGTGGAAGAGCTCAGAAAGCATCAGAAAAAGTATAGATGGGATGCTCCGTTTGGTATTATAGTTACATTTGACAAGCAAAGATATCGTCTCAACTCTGTATGGAAAGCTCGAGATTTCTATCATAAGATTCTGAAGGTGGGACACCCTGAACCATCGGGATATGGAGAAAAACCACGAGCAGGACAAGAGAAACAGCAAACTACACAACTACCAGACAAAACATATCATCTCCCCCTCCCGGAAGTGCAAGGGGTTAAGGAACAAAGACCTAACCGTACGACCACCAGACAAACAGAAAAACAAGCTACAACGCAACAATCTCAACAATCACTGGCCATTGATCAAGGAGCTACAGCAACAAGCTCAGAAGCTGTGGGAGGAGCCAGACCAAAGGTGAGACAGGCCATGTGGGAGGCTCTAAAAAAGCTTCAGGCAACCAAAAATGACAACTAAGATTTTGACATGGAATGTTAACGGACTGAACTCTCCTCAGAAAAGAAAGAAAATATTTCATTATCTCAAACAGTTTAAGAACGACATAATTTGTTTGCAAGAAACTCATATCAAATCAACTGATCAAAAATATTTGATCAACCCCAAATTTGGTCAACGTTTTGCGACCTCTGCTACGGAAAAGAAAAATGGCATAGTAGTATACTTAAGAAAAGACATTAAAGCCGAGCTAATTGATGCAGATCCCTTTGGAAGATATATTGCATTAGATTTAATCTTAGAAGGGAAAAAGACATTGCTTTTGGGAATTTATGCTCCTAATCAACAACAAGATGGATTTTATAGAAATCTCCATGCTAAATTAGTACAGTGGGACTTTAAGTCGTGTATACTATTGGGTGACTGGAATGGCGTGATTGACACCAAAAGAGATAAGAAGGCATCTCACCCGAATACTAAATTCCGAGCTAAGTTACCCAAACCCTTTTTTGACATGATGGACGACTTCGAACTGCGAGATGTTTGGCGTGAAAGGCATGCAGAAGAATATGACTTTACCTTCTTTTCCGACA